>NW_027263135.1:57992-149853 GCF_902827115.2 Pseudochaenichthys georgianus
ATTTCCGGGCGGATCTCTCATCCACCCACGGGCTTTGCCCACTGCTGGAGTTGTTTGACGACCTCAGTGACCTCCCCCCGGGAGATTGGTGTTGATCCCCCGTCATACTCCAGCTCTGCCTCTAACATAGAGGGCGGAGTTGTCGGGTTCAGGAGTTCCTCAAAGTGTTCCTTCCAACGCCCCAACACTCCATCAGTTGAGGTCAACAACGTCCCATCCTTACTGTACACAGCTTGGATGGTCCCCTGCTTCCCCCCAACTTTGGTGCCGCCCGAAAGGGCTTTTCCATGTCTTCTCCGAACTTCTCCCACACCCGCTGCTTTGCCTCGGCCACGGCTAAGCACACACAACAGTCAGAGTTTTCCCCCCCATATCCCCAGGCGTAGGGAGGCGACCCTCTCGTCCACTGGGGTAAACTCCAACAACGAAGCACCCAACCGGGGACTTGTGAGTATCCCCCACACCCGCCCGGCGCCTCACACCTTGAGCAACTCCGGAGAAGAATAGAGTCCAACCCCTATCCAGAAGTAAGGTTCCAGAGCCGACGCTGTGCGTAGAGGTGAGCCCAACCAGAATCCAAATGGTACCGCTCCACCTCCCGCCACAAGCTCGGCTCCTTCCCCCCCAGAGAGGTGACGTTCCACGTCCCCAAAGCCAGCTTCTGTTGCCCGGGTCTGGTCTGTCGAGACCCTCTGCTTTCACCCCATTGCTGTTTCCCGCTAGGTGGTGGGCCCGTGGGACGGAGAAGCGGAGGTGTTTCCCACGTTGCCTTTTCGGGCTGTGCCGTGGCAAGCCCGGCCACCAGATGCTCGCCGACGAGTCCTCCTTCTGGGCCTGGCTTCCAGAAGGGGACCCGGGCTTCCTCCGGGCCGGGTATCCTCACTTCTTGTTGTTTCTTTCATGAGGTCTTTTGAACCAATCTTCGTCTGGCCCCTTGCCTGAGACCAATTTGCCATGGGAGACCCTACCAGGAACAAACGGTTCCAGACAACACAGCCCCCAGGTTCATCAGGGCACACAAACCTCTCTCCCACGGTAAGGTGCTGGTTCTTCAGAGAGGTCACACGTTAATGATAGAAAACATTTAATCAGTGCACATCTAAGGTAAAACACCTCTCCATAAATGCATGTCTGTATTTCCTCTTTAACACCAGAGTCAAAGCTTTAATTCACCTAGAGGTTTTATAAAGTGTCTTGTTCTTGTGATTGTTCTTATTTAAATATGCTAATCGGCAAAGTCACGGTCAGTCTTTCACCAAAGTACTATCATTCCTTCAGAGAGCTGTCTATCTCTTTCACCGAAGTTATCTTGCATCAGACTGGTGTCACCATTGAGCTTGTCTCCTGAAATGTAGTCTGACAGACTTTAGGCTTCATAAATTACAATTATTGAAGAGATACCTGTCCAAAGTAAGTCCCTTCAAATGATAACGTTATGGCATACTCCGTTGCCCTTAAAGTTGGAATAATTTTGTTTTCAGACACTTTCCTCTTTTTATTCCTATTTACACACAAAATCATTTCATGAGAAGAAGTTAAACAAAAAATATATTCTAACTCTCCTGGGCAAAATTGTACTATTGTTTCCATCTTTATGAATATGATATGAGTAATTGCCGATCTAAACAAACACGCGGTCTACCTTATATTAACAACTAAAAACAACTGAAAAGACTATAATAAAGCCATATTGTTGTCTTTATTGTCTTTTTTTCTGACACAATCCGCACCTTTTCAGTAAAGCTCAGCCTTTACATGTGAGAGGCATTATATAACATTTAAGGTACTAGCAATGTGTCTTTTTCCTCACTTCGGTAATGTTCTTGTACAGCTTGGATATCTTCTAAACTGGGGTTGCGTTCGGATAGTTTACAAATCAGCTCCTAAGTTCTAACCCTATCTCCTCTTCCTCGACCTCTGAGTGAAACGTCACGGGGTTAAGGGATAGTGGATAGGAGAATTCAAAAGGACTTAGGAGAAGAGACTGCGGTACTTTTCACTATCTGACGTGTTTATGATGCGCCAGCGGACGTCCTGAATGTGCGTCTGCTGCTGTGGGGAAACTATGGAAACCACAGTTTTCTATACAGCGGACTACAACATGGATGTTTAATAAGAACGAGGGACTACTGTGAACTCATCTAGAGACTCTGCTCCGTGCTCTGATGCTGCTGCTTTGCTTTATGAACGTGGACAACAGAGAAACATATTCTTCAGGACCAAAGCTGGAATTGAAATAAAAAAGGAAAGTGAAACTTATGCTCGTCACCCTCTCCCTCCGGTCCACATTAATACCAATGATCCCAATACGTATGATTGTATGAACTAAAGATCTTAAAATCAATACAAATGTATTTATTATAAACGTTAGTCCTTAACATCTATCACTGTGTATATCACCATTCAAACATCTTTTAAAAGTTGAGCAAACCCCACACAGCTCAGTGAAGACTGTGAGATGTTGACTTTATTTGACAATTTCAGTAAAAACTAACGTTCATATTTCTCTCTTTGATTATAATACTGATGAACGTTCAGAACAAAGCACTTTGTCAACTTACCACATACGTTTTAACATGCTTAATAAGCACCGTAACGTTCAGGATATAACTTTTCCGTCATAATCGGTTGTTTCCGTGAACGGCCGACTGTTGAGTGACGGCAAATGCTGCGGCCGCAAGGCATTGTGGGGCAGCATTTTCTCCTCTCCTTTCGGTTAGGGAGGTCCAGTGGTTCCTAAGCTAAAGGAGGGTATAAAGGAAGTTTGAAACCTCCTTTCCTATCATTCTAGAGAATTGGAACGGCACTTATCATGGCTGCCACTGAGGGACTTCCGGGTCATTTCACTCCGTTAGGAAGGTTCCTAAGCTAAATGGACTATTCGACTGCAGCCTAAGTCCTCTGTGATTTTATAGATACAGTCATCAGTGTTGATTTTACTGCTTTTTAAACACCATAAGAAAATACACGATAACTTCAAAATCAGATCAACACATCAAGCAGAAGAAGTGGGGAGAGGCCTGCGTGGAGAGGAAGATAAGTACTGCTAACATCACTGCGCTCGCTAACCTTTTACAGCTTCAGGAGAAATTCAAAACGGCAACGTAAAGTGTGAAAAGCAGCAGAGAGAGGAGTTTTTAACTAGATGGAGAAGGATAGAGATGGAGGAAGGTGATTATTGTAGCTTTTATTGCTTTTAAAGGGGCATTACGCCAAGTGTTATGACCCCACTGCGCTTTCCATGGAGCCATAGTGCTGCGTAACACCGCGTGCATGCTCGTGTGTGTGAGTCTGAGAGTTAAGTTGTGTGTGAGATACAGTCCATGTTGGAGCAGGAGGTCCGGAGTCATTCAGTCACCTTCCTAATCAGCGCCATGTCTTCCTGAGCACAAACCTCACTTCCTCCATCAATCCTCCGCTGCTCCGTGCTGCCTGGGACAGACCCTGCACACTAACATGTGACCAGGGTCTTTAATTAGTTTCCTGATTAAGAAAATTAACCTTAAGTGTTTAACGAGAAGCTGCTTAACTTCTGGAAGCATAGAGTATTCGTTGTGTAGAGTAGAAACAGCTGCTAACATTAAACTGACCGGTCTTCTTTCTGCTGATTGATATGACTGCACATAGTCCCCTCATTCTACCCAGTCTCACGGCATTTCGTGTTATAGTCACAACATTTAATCTTAATTCGTGTTCACCAACACGATTTCCCTCTTTTTTCGTGTCACACAGTGATAGTGATGACATCGTTGCCAAATTATTAACCGAGTCATTTTCAAGATTGAGTTACAATGATAAACTGGAGTGGCAAAGGATCAGCTGCATGACCCGCAAGTGCTTCATCCAGAAGGACAGGAGGATGGACTTTGTGTTTCAGTGATTTATCATCAAAGGTAGGCCTAAGTCATTTTCAATGTAGGCCGCCGTGCCGACTTAATTCATTTGTAATTGTTACGTAGGCGATACACACCCACTGAACTGATTACCCAAGATCCTCAGCTATGGTTGAAGCTTGGTGATTGGATGTTTTAGCCGCAATGCACGTTGGAATATGGTGTTAATGCGATATCAAATAACTATCAACAGAATTAATAATAATAATAATACATTTAATTTATATAGCGCTTCTCATCTGCCAAGACAAATCTCGAAGCGCTTCACAGCAAAGGACACTGATACAATTTGAAAGATTAAAACAAAAATAATAATAATAAAAAAAATAAAAAAAGATCTCGGTGGAAGGGGCAGATCTCAGCTGATCTGGGAGGGAGTTCCAGAGGCGCGGGCGAATGAGCAGAAGGCTCGGTCTCCCATTGTTCGGAGACGTGTGTGGGGGATGTAAAGAAGAGGAGCGTGGCTGGAGCGGAGAGAGCGGGTAGATGTCTGGGTATGGATGAGGTCACAGAGGTATTTTGGGCTTTGTCCATTCAGGGCTTTGTACGTGAGGAGCAGAACCTTAAACTGGATCCTGTAGTGGACTGGGAGCCAGGGTAGTTGTGCAAGTAAGACCTTTTTGTACCGGTGAGAACTCTGGCTGTACTGTTCTGGACAAGTTGCAGGCGGTTGATGGATTTGGCTGGGAGACCGGAGAGGAGTGCATTGCAATAGTCTAGTCTTGAGAAGACGAGTGCATGAACCAGTTTTTTGATGTCATCAGTTGAGAGTGAGGGCTTCAGTCGGGAAATGTTTTTCAGGTGAAAGAAGGAGGTCTTGGTGATGTGTTTGATGTGGGCTTGGAAAGACAGAGTGGGGTCAAACCTTACACCGAGGTTGGTGACAACGGAGGAGAGAGAAATGAGCTGACCATCAAGGGAGGGGCTGATGTTGGTGACCTTGGCAAGCTGGTCGGTGGTGCCTATCAGGATTGCCTCCATCTTGCTGCTGTTGAGCTGGAGGTAGTTGGTGGTCATCCAAGAGCGGATGTCTTCCAGGAAGGTGTTTAGTGTTTGGATAGTGGTGGTATTGGGTTGTGTTTTGATGTAGACCTGGGTGTCGTCAGCATAGCAGTGGAAGTTGATGTTATGTTGTCTGATGATATGACCCAGAGGTAATAGATAGATTAAAAACAGGATCTGCCCCAGCACTGAGCCCTGTGGGACCCCGCATGTCACTGCGGTGTCGTCAGACCTGGAACCCCCCAGAGACACGTGGTACTTCCGGTTGGTGAGGTAGCTTGAGAACCACTTCAGAGCCGTGTCCGTCTGGTGTAGGTCTCGAGGCGGTGGAGGAGGATGGTATGGTCCACTGTGTCGAAAGCTGCACTCAGGTCAAGTAGGACCAGGATGCTGGGTGACCCAGAGTCGGCTGCCATCAGCAGATCGTTGGCTACTTTTATTAGGGCTGTTTCTGTGCTGTGTGTAGGGCGGAATTGCATTGCCAGGCAACAGCTTGGGGTGAAAACAGTATTTCCGGTCTCGAAGTTTGCATAGTAATCTGCCGTACTCAAATAAAAACACCAGATTATCCTTGTTAATTACACAACATTGATTGGTTTAAATTGTGTACAATGCTTTTGTGTTTTCCCCCTTCGATTCGGAGAAACAAATAATTTTTTCGTAGTTTAGGTCTTTAGGATGGCCGAAGACACTACACTACCCATAATAATCAGCTATCGTTTAGGACTACAGTCCCAGTATTATAATCAAAAAGAGAAATATGAACGTTAGTTTTGACTGAAATTATCAAATCCGGCAGTGACTCAGTCAGTAGGGGATTGGACTGTGAGCCGTAGGGTCACCGGTTCAAGTCCCCGGCCACACCTAAAAATGGAGTGTGGACTGCTACTTGGAGAGGTCCCAGTTAACCTCCTGCCCTGCCGTGGTGCCCTTGAGCAAGGCACCGGACATCCCCCTTCCCCCCTCACTCCCATTGCTCCCCGGACGCTGTGCAATAGCTGCCCACTGCTCCTAGTGCTAGACTCCTGGTACTAGGATGGGTTAAAAGCAGAGAACACATGTAACTGTGCTGTGTGGCCATTAAAGAGGGTTTCATCCATCCCCAATATTATAAAAAAATAAAGTCAACATTTCACAGTCTTTTCTGAGCTGTGTGGGGTTTGTTGAACTTTTAAAATAATTTTGAATGGTGATATACACAGTGATAGATGTTAAGGACCAACGTTTTTGATAAATACATTTGTATTGATTTTAAGATCTTTTCATACAATCATACGTATTGGGATCATTGGGATTAATGTGGACCGGAGGGAGAGGGTGACGTGCTCAGCGCCTGTCTTCCTGAGCAACAAACCTCACTTCCTCCATCAATCCTCCGCTGCTCCGTGCTGCCTGGGGCAGACCCTGCACACTAACATGTGACCAGGGTCTTTAATTAGTTTCCTGATTAAGAAAATTAACCTTAAGTGTTTAAAGAGAAGCTGCTTCACTTCTGGAAGCATGTTTTATGTATGTTTTTACATTCTGAAATGCTGTGGTGTCTTGCACTTCAGGGCCACCGTATGTGGTGTGACATACATGAGTAAATTGAGGTTATGGAACGATCACGTTTTTACAGAATCATCCATTATAGATGTACCTGTGATGCTGAGCGGGTGACTCTTTGTCTCAAGAAGATTAGAGACGTCAGCACTCGTCTTCTCTTACAGCTCCTCCATCTCTCCTCTGAATGTAGACGGCCTAATGAGCATTGGAACTGTTCACCAATGGAAATATCAAAGTGCATCAGGGAATCAATATGACAAGTGTCAAATAGACTCATAAAGACTCTGGCCTCCAAACTGACTGCTGGAGGCCTTCCAGTGTTTCTACCTGACTGAATCTCAGGTAACAAGAAGGAACTAGAAGGAAAAGTTGAGACGGAAACACAGGAAGAAGAAGATCTTAATGTCCTTCTCCTCTCTCCCTTTATCATCTCATACTTTTCCATCTCTCCAAATGAAAACAAAGTGGAACCAGTGTATTTGTAGCCACGGCAACAACAACATTATCGTTAATGGTCACCGCGGAGACGCTGGAGCTGTAATGGCTGACAGTGCTCTGTCGCCGTGGGTTACCAGCTGAGTCTCACAGACACACACACACACACGTTGGATGAAAGCCGCTCTACTGCTCGACTCCATTGACTCAGATCCACTTTGCATTGATTTTGCAGTTTGGCTGAAAATGCAACAACTCTGTGTCTCGATACCTCCATGGCTCCACCTAAATCAATCACACACACACACAAACACACACACACAGTCGCAGACACTGTGTTTTGGACAGTGGCTTGTCTGAGTGACGCCAGACATTGACGCACACACACACAAAGTGCTAGTGACGCCAGGCTGTTAGCGGTGCATTGGGTCAGTATTGAACTCAAACACTAAGTAACCTCATAACTGCCTGCCTGCCTGTCTCTCTCTCTCTCTCTCTCTTCTCTCTCTCTCTCTCTCTCTCTCTCTCTCTCTCTCTCTCTCTCTCTCTCTCTCTCTCCGCTCTCTCTCTCTCTCTCTCTCCTCTCTCTCTCTCTCTCTCTCTCTCTCTCTCTCTCTCTATATATGTATATGTGTATATGGTACTAGCATGTCTCCCTCTCTCTCCAAAGACAGAGGTGTCAGTTCATTTCCGCACTAAACGTGTGTGTTTGATGTGATTACAGACAGTTTCTTGCACTGCTTTCAACACTATATGTACTTTTAAGCAGTTTATTACGGTGGCTGACCCAAAACATTAAACATTTCCATTAGCGCTGAAGATTCATAAACGATGCATTTATTAAAAACACAAATGTGCTAAAACGCATGCAAATGATGAAACATCTTCATCAACTTCACGAAACATGTGCAGCGTTTACTGAAAGCGCTGCATACATGAAACCAGGGGACAGTACAAAGTGACACACACAGCCGGCACCGCAGCGCTTGTTGGCGTTCAGGGATATAAAGTTGGCCAACTATCTCTGGTGTTGGACATTTACCTAAAATGTATATTTAATTGCTTATTTTAACATGATTCCTTCTTATATTATTGCAGATCTGCTGTAAGCTAGCTAGCTAATGTAGCTAACCTAGTCATTTCAAATATACTGACAGAACACTTACAGTTATTAAACACCATGCGCTATGACACAACTTACACACTCATTTCTTACTGCCTATAGTGATGTCACCGTGGCATTACAGAGTTAAACATACACACACACACATAACGCACACACGTACTGAGCAGGTGACCTTGTTGTGAACTTTAGCTAGACTGAAAGGGGGGGGACAGAGAGAGAAAGGGAGAGTCAGGGAGTGATGAGGGAGATAGACAGGAGGACGCCGCTGTCTCTATCCTTCTCACACACTGTCTGCTGTGTGTGTGTGTGTGTGTGTGGTGTGGTGTGTGTGTGTGTGTGTGTGTGTGTGTGTGTGTGTGTGTGTGTGTGTGTGTGTGTGTGTGTGTGTGTGTGTGTGTGTGTGTGTGTGTGTGTGTGTGTGTGTGTGTGTGTGTGTGTGTGTGTGTGTGTGTGGATAGATTAAGATGGTACAACCACTCCTACTATACATTCTCCTCATCATGCCTCCTTTTTCTTCCTTGTCAAATCCCTGCTCTCCTCTGTGTCCCCTTCTCTTCTCTCCTTTCCACTCGATGGCTCCTTTGTCCTTTGTTCAATGAATGTCACTTCTTTCCTCTCCTTTCTTCTTCTCTCGTTCATTTGCCTCTCATCTCGATGTATCTTCTGCTCTCCTTGTTGTTTGCTCTTCTCTCCTCTACATGTCCTATCCTCTCCTCCTATCCTCTTGTCTCCTTTCCCGTCCTCGCCACTCTTCTGTTTGTTCCTCTTTCCTTGTTTTGTCCGGAAACTGGTCAGGTGTCAGTGGGTGAATTTACAGTAATTGACAGTTAATTAACAGTAATTTACAAACATGCACAACCATGCAATCTAATTATTTAAGTATCACATCCTTATGGGTTGGGATAGAACAGTGGAATAGGTACAAAATAATGACATCTTAATTAATAAATGCCAGATGTAATGTCCCACTAACCAGGAACTCTGGGTAAGTCAAGTGAAAATTATGCAGATTTATGAGACTACTTTACCTTCTAAGTCAATCTAAATTATAAAATGTTGAGATAACAACAATAACTATACAATGCAACAGTATAAGCAGAGTGCAACACGTTTTAACATTATCCTTTAGTTGACGCTTTTCTCCAATGCGACCTAAAATAAGTGCACCAAGAAACAAACTTTTCCCATCTATAAACCCGACCAGATTTAGTGCTACTGCATTAGCTTCACTTAAAGACAAAACAGGTGAGTTTCCAATCCGTGGTGAGATTTGTGTAGACTCTGCTGTCCTGATATCAATTATGCATTAATAGGCTGCGGCCACACGAGGACGAATTCGGTCGTTTGCGTTACTGTTTAGTGTCATATAGACTGTTCGGCCACACGAGGACGACCGAATACGGCACT
Organism: Pseudochaenichthys georgianus; assembly: GCF_902827115.2. Classification (NCBI taxonomy): domain Eukaryota; kingdom Metazoa; phylum Chordata; class Actinopteri; order Perciformes; family Channichthyidae; genus Pseudochaenichthys; species Pseudochaenichthys georgianus. The sequence continues at coordinate 67,401 of NW_027263135.1, forward strand.
AAACGACTGAGGAAACGATAACGGGTCCCAAGGTGGATAGAAAGGCATACGCAACTCTCTGGGGGGTCAAACGGCTCCGTGTGTGCGCCCTATACGGACATTTTCAGATCACTGATAGTGATTGCGCAATAGCCCTGCCTCTCCTGCTCACCTCCGCTTACCCCGCGCCATTGCTGAAGTGTTTCGCCACCAACAACAACAACAATGGCGGATCGCAGAGTTGCTATCGTGCTCCGGACGCTATTGACCATGCTACAGTTGTTTGTGCAACATCTACAGCAATAATGATGAGGCAATAGCCCCGCCTCTCCCCACCTCTGCTGCTCACCCCCGCGTCAAAGTAAACTGCACCCTGAATTCAGATTATTTATTTTCTCTCGCGAGTGAAGTCTAATCTGACAGGACGGAGATACGCAGCTCTGCTCACCTGCAGCTCCTCCCTCTGCAGCAAAACACACACTTCAAGTCAGATCATCACCCTTAGCTATTTTAATTACCTCTCAAACTCCCTAAACTAGTTATAAATATGTTTATTTTTACTGTCGGCCGGGTCACTGATTACTGGATCAGCTGCTGCATGAGACAGACACTGACGCTGTCCGAAGAGAGGGAGGAAAAAGAGAGGCTCCGTGTATTTTATTATTATAATATATAGAGTCGTTATTCATTTGTTTTAAAGCTCAATAAATAACAAAGAAGACCTTTGACCGGCACTTTTATAATTTTGTCCGGAAGATTTAACCTTTAATACACGGTGACTGGCGAAAAACTCTGCCCGGTTCCCTCGGCCCCCACCGCGGAGAATAAACAGAAGGGCAACCATGACAACCATGCTTCTTCGCTGCTTTTGTGGAGGAAGTTACAGCGCCACGTAGAGGCTCCTGCATATGTACTGCAGCTTCTCCAGCGGTTGGAGCTAAACGGAGCGGTCTCGTGTGGACAGACACTATCCGGATAACTATTGCGTGTGGACGGAAGCTTGTTTGCGATTGCGTTTGCGTTAATCCTATGCGTTTAGCCGTTTTCGTCCCCGTGTGGCCGCAGCCTCTGAGTGTCTATTGTTATATTGCCTCAGATGTACTCCAGCTTGTGAACATGTCACTCCATTCAGGTGTGACAACTGAATGGGCTTGAAAACTGCAGTTATTAAGCCACTGCTAAAAAAGAACACCCTTGATACGCTGACAATCAGTAATTACAGGCCAATTTCAAATGTACAATTTTTAAGCAAAATAATTGAAAAGGTTGTCTACCTCTAACTTAACAGTTTTTTGACTTTGAATAATATTTTAGACACCTTCCAATCTGGTTGTAGGTCTCGTCATAGCACAGAGACGGTTTTATTAAAGATTTGAAATGACATTCATTTTCAGTTTTTCTCGATTGATAACACACTAAAATTCTACATAAAGCACAATTATTTTAACTGACACTCAAAGAGCAAAACATCGGCTCAAATCTCCAAAACTCTAAACACGTTTACAGCTTTTCACACAATTTGCAAATCAACATGGCACTTTTTGCAAACCACTACACGCGTTTCTCCACGTAAGACACAGGAATCTGACATGAAGTCACGTGTTAGCTGGTTTAAAACACTAATATTCAAAATGCCTCACACATGGACCAATGATCAAGAAGCACGTTCCACCTGACCAAACACCTGGTAGCATCATTGTTGGCTCATCAATCAGGATGTTAGCACTATGAAAAGACCACAGGTGAGTACTTTCTTACAGCAACAATGGATGCCAACATGGAAGCAAGAAGAAGAGGAAGATGAAGGGCTGGGCTGAGAGTGAGAGGAGGAGGAAGAGCTGGGCTGAGAGTGAGAGGAGGAGGAAGAGGTGGGGTGAGAGTGAGAGGAGGAGGAAGAGGTGGGCTGAGAGTGAGAGGAGGAGGAAGAGGTGGGCTGAGAGTGAGAGGAGGAGGAAGAGGTGGGGTGAGAGTGAGAGGAGGAGGAAGAGGTGGGGTGAGAGTGAGAGGAGGAAGAATGAGAGGTAGGTAGAGCTGGAGGGAGAGGACGTGGACAAAGAACAATACTCTCATGATATATCAGAGCTTATATCTGTTGTGTGAAATGTATTTACTTCATTACTGTAATTGAGTTGTTGGCATGTTGCAGACTATAACTGTACAAACATCCTGCACAATGTACTGTGGTAAACTTACTTTTATACAACACAGACACTGACCGACCATTATATCTTTGTTGTTTATCTCAAGGACTGAGAAACAAAGAGGTGGAAGGCTAAGGGTTTCCAATGAGGCAGGAAGCAGCAGCTACAAACTGGGTTTTGGCAAACAATGCATCACACTTAGAGAGGTCCGAAGCAGAGCAGCTGTGTGCTGAGATGCATGTTGCACGATGTTATCTTTGAATAAAATGTGATTTGTTTCAACAACTCATTTGTATTTCTTCCTTTACTGTATTTCTGTAAACTCAAGCAATCTTTCTCTGCAGAAACCTCTCTGTACAGAGCACAGCCCAGAACAGATGGAAGTGCTTTAGATTATGCTCAGCAGTGTGTAGTTGGGTGGTCAAACCATCTAGTGTTATGAATGAAGTTATATTTGGTGCTAAAGTTTGCATTTGGTAAGTGTTTATGTAGTTTTGAGTGCAGTTCTTAATTTAGCAGGAGAAATTAGGTGTTTTGCACTTTGGGTGTGTGGTTTTGTGAATTGTGTTTAGTGTTCTGAGAAACTGAGCAATTTAAAAAAAAAAAAAGTGTGTTAGCAATCGAGAAAAACTGTAATACCGACTGTGGGAAATCCACAGTTTAGTTCTATTGGACCTCGGTTTGACACCGTAGATCACAATATTTTAATAGAAAGACTAGAGAAATGTGTGGGTCTGTCTGGCACTGTCCTAAAATGTTTTAAATCCTATGTTGATGACCGAGAGTATTTTGTTTCCATTGGTAGCTGTACATCGGACAGAACCAAAATGACATGTGGAGTTCCCCAGGGGTCAATCCTCGGGCCTCTTCTATTCAATTTGTACATACTGCCACTTGCTCAAATAATTATAAATAACAACATTTCATATCATAATTACGCGGATGACTCCCAAATCTACATATCAATTTCTATAGATGATTATGGTCCAACTGATTTATTGATCACATGTCTAAAACAAATACATGACTGGATGTGCCCTAATTTCTTACAGCTCAATACAAAAACAAAACAAAGTAATTGTTTTTGGAACCAAAGAAGAGATAATTAAAGTCACTGCACACCTGTAATCACTATCACTCGAACCCAAAAGTCAAGCAACGAAAACTTTAAAAAAGAAAAAAAAATTAACAGCTACATCAGGGCAATCGACCGATCAGCCTACTCCATCTAAAAAATATCTCGCGTATTAAAAGACCTTATGTCCAAGTAGGACCTTGAAAAACTTGTCCATGCATTTGTCTTTAGCAAGCTTGACTACTGCAACAGCATCTTCACAGGCCTCACAAAAAAATCCCTCCGTAAACTCCAACTAATTCAAAATGCTGCTGCCAGAGTGTTAACCCGGACAAAGAAAACAGATCACATCACTCTAATGCTGAGATCGCTGCATTGGCTTCCAGTAACTGAGAGAATTGATTTTAAGATGTTATTGCACACATATAAAGCACTAAACGGGCTAGGACCCAAATATATCAAGGACCTCCTTCAGCGGTACGAACCCAGCAGACCCCTTAGGTCTCCAGGCGCAGGCCGGCTCACTGTTCCATTTGTGAGATCAAAGCGTGGGCAAGCAGCCTTCTGCATCTACGCTCCTGATGCATGGAACAAACTCCCAGAACATCTGAGAATGGCTAGCACTTTAGAATCATTTAAATCAGGTCTAAAAACATTTCTTTATAACATGGCTTTTTAATTTTCAAATGTTTGAACCGTTAAACATGGTTTTCTTTCTTTTAATGGTTTTGTGTGTTTTTTTATTTCTTCTCACTATGACCATATTAAAATGTATTATGTTTTTATCTGTTTGATCCTGCAAAGCACTTTGAATTGCATCACTGTATGAATTGTGCTATACAAATAAATTGCCTTGCCTTGCCTTACCTGGGTCCACTTCACAGGGAGAAGCAAGCCGATTGGCAGGTGCAGGGTGAAGTGCACGTGCTGGAGTGTTTGGTGGAACCATGTCCTGTAGGAAGGAGCTGATCCCATGAAAGCAAGGAGGGCCAGTACCAGGGTGTTTCTCAATGTCGAAGAAGGCTCCTCCAGATTTCAAGGATGCTACGTCATCAAGTGCCACAGAAGGACTGTTCCAATGTCCAGGACCCTTGGAATTCTACCGAGGCCGGCGTCCTTCATTGTGGGAAATGTCGAGGCTGCACATGAGTATCCTCCGCGGTCTTAAAATCCCCACAATGCTTTGCGCACGGACCAATTTCCAAAATCTTTGCCAGAAATCGCGTTCCATTTAAGGCGGGGCCTCGCATATGACGCACTCCTGCACACCTGTTATGCTGCGTTCACACCGGACGCGATGCGATGTTTGGGGGCGGCGCAATTACATGTAAAGTCAATGCAGAGACTCGGACGGACGCAAATTTGCTCCGACGGCGAGCATGAAGCGGTGGATGCGGCGCGAATCAAGCGATTGAGGCGATTGAGCGGTGCCGCGTCAAATGCGAGAGTTCAATTTTTTAAACTCGAGCGTCAAATTCACGTGACGCGTTCTCGCGGAAGCCAATCGGCGTTGGGATTCCCTCTGACGTCCCTCTGACGTGCTGCTGTTGATCAGTTGTAAAGATGGAAGAGATGATCGTTGTGGCTGTCAACAGTTTGTTATGATTATTTGTTATGTGACGGCCCCAGTGCCTGGGGCCTGTGAGTGTGCAGGTGTGTTGCAGATCCTTTGATGGGGGTGGAGCAGAAGAGGCCAATCAGCATGACCGGGGACACCTGGTCGGAGCCGAGGTGCTACTTAAGCCCAGCTGCCCGGAGTCACAGGGCCCGTCATGACTCTCTCCAAGCCTGCTGCAGGAGGACTCTCGCCGTGATCCTTTCCCCTCGCCCATCCTCTCGTGTTTCGGTGTTGTGTATGGAACAATCCCAATAAAAGTGACGTGGTTTTTGGAACCCTCGAACGTCTCTCTCTCTTTTCCTGTTGTGGCCTACGAGCCGGTCATAACAGTTATCATTAGGTGCTCAGCACAGAAACAAACACTGACAAACAGACTGGACTGTCTCAGCCTATTATTTTCTGTCTGATGGATATTAAACAAAATGCCTCGTGAGGGCATGAAGAGACAAAAACTTGCCAAAAGTCCACCTAGCTCCCAATAGACTCCCATGTTAAATGTGTCCGGTTCTTTCTTCAGAACAGAGAGAAGTAAACTTTAAACAAACTGCTGCCATCTCCACATTTTACACACAAAACCAAAAAAGTTCATTGGGGTTCCCTGATGCTCACAGTCTGTTAATCTTTTGATAGGAGCCATAGTTTTTGAACAGGTGGAAAATTGTCAGATATAATCCTCAATGCATTCTTAATGGGACTCAGTTCTGCAGTTGGTTACCATGGTGTTGCTGGGCAGATTGGGGCCACAAACCTGAGTGACATCATCTAATCAGAGCACACATGCCCACAGACAGACTGTTACACACACACACACACACACACACACACACACACACACACACACACACACACACACACACACACACACACACACACACACACACACACACACACACACACCTTGACATTTTAACGAAAGCAGCTACCATTTTTAAACTATAATTAGAAATGTAAGAGGTTTATTTCTCCTTCAGAACAATGGAAATGCTCTCCTTTCACAGCACATCTCCATGGAAACCTTTGATCTGTGGGCTCACGTAAACAGGTGTTTGATAACGTCTTCACCATGGTAACCTTTGATCTCTGGGCTTACACACACAGGTGTTTGTAAACATTAATTCACTTCTACTTACATTTAATATTTAACTCCTTCAGCCTACTTTCAGCTACAGCAACCATTCAACTATTACATTATTCAGCTATTTCAGGACATTGAGGTTATACATTTAGTTGTTTATACTTTTTTTAAACCTTTTCTTTTACATATTAAGCTTCTTCACTATTTTCACTACTCCTCCAGTTTAACATTTCACTTTCAAGTTTTGAACAAAGTCATTGCAATGCATTTGAGCTGTAACAATTTCGATTAAAATCATTTCACTTTTCTGCATTTCTCCGCTAAGTTCAGCAACACACTTACTTGGTTTTTGTAGCTAAAAGCAGCTACAGAGACCATTCAACTAATAACATATTCAGCTTTTTCTGCATTTTCAGCTAAATTCAGCAACAAATGTACACAGTTTACAGCATTCGCACGCATTTTCAGCAGGAAATGAATTTTCTAGTTCTGCTCTGTTATCCTCTGGATAAGCTCCATGACTGCTGGTGCAACCATGTGACCATTCAAATATAAATGAATATCAAAAACATTCCGTGAAGGACTGACACAAAAACAAATGTCCCATCTTGAAGAAAATGTATTTAAATTACATCTATTAAATACCTATTATGAAGTGTCAGCCAAACATATCAGTGTATGGATATTAGATGGCTGTTATTCCTTGGACCACGTTTTATTATGGCTCGTATTTTACACGTGTGTGATTCTTCCTAATGGTATTAGCCATAATCTGTATTGGTTTACATTATGGACGTGTGCACATTTTATGCCTCTTCAAATATTTGGGGAGCCCTAAAGGCCCCCAGGGTCCGGGCTGCCAGGGACCCTTTAGAAATATGCTCGCTTAAAACCCACTAAAATATTGAATCAGTTTTTTAATGGAGCGTACGCCACTGAATATGATAGAGAGGCAGAGAGGATCAATCTGCTGTTTTTACGACTCACCACTATAAATGTGTCGGCTGTAAATTGTTTTGGAGATGCTGCCGCTCTCATAAGCTGCTATGAGAGATAAATCTACACACACACACACACACACACACACACACACACACACACACACACACACACACACACACACACACACACACACACACACACACACACACACACACACATATATAGACAGTGTTAAACCTGAGCCAAAACTATTATGACATCTTATCTTCCTAGTACCACTGCTTGTAATGTTCTCCGATGTGCCAGACATGTTCAAAGCAGATTCATGTGTCCACGTTTCCCTGAAGCATTTCATTTTTATAAATGTTTTTTTTTACAGTTAGCTGTTCAATTGTACTTTGTGTGAGTTATGTTTACACTTTCGCCATTACGATTTTGATACCTAATCTTCTATTGATCTTGAAAAAAAGAGGATGAAAGCAATAATGTTAAGTTGAACATTTAGTTTTATTTATACTTAATATCATTGCTTTCAACTAACCTAATACAGTTATGTGAACATCTGTTGACATAATACATTTAATTAAAGTCAACGTTTCAGTTTCTTCAGGGTTGTTTCTGAAAGAGAGCTTAAAGTCTCAGTTGGGCTCCTGTACTCATGCAAAAATATGGGTTAGGGTTTTCAAGACTTTTTGGCAAATATGCACACAATGTGAAGCCCTAGTTCTTAGTGTGTGTCTGATATGTGAGGCCAACATAACACAGAGGCTGTTAACCAGCCCAGAGCTGACTCTACTTCCTGCAGAAGCTCCACTCATTCATACATGCTGAGGATGTTCCAGCAGTCTGCGATCTGCACTCAGTGTCTTCATCAATAAGCTGTGCCTCTGTCCTGGATTCCTTGGAGGGGGTGTCAGAGAGGAGGATGCTGAATGCCACAGGAAATCCTTTCTTCCTGTGGCAATTCAACTTCCCAGCTCATCTACCCCCTGCAGAGAGATGGACGGCAGGTTCCAGCCTCAGAGGGCTGCTCTGATTGGCTCATTCTGTCTCCTTCGCTCTGGATCACTGTCTGTCTGTGGACTACCATCAGTACAACTCTGATATACGGGACGGTGTGGAACATGACATTTTCATTTCTAGCTTTGTTTTCAACCATTTCAATCTACCTGAGATTGTGTTAGTTGGTGTCCATACATAGCTAAAATCCCCTTCTCCTTGATATGTGTTAGCAATTCAAAGGAAGAATTATGAGGATATCCTCTCTTGCCCCTTTCACACCAACGCGTTTTCAGCTCCGGCTCGGAGCTGGAGCCTGAAAAGTGCCGGTTTTTCCTGTCCGCACCGCAGCGCCTCTTAGCTCCGGAATCCGGTTCACTTCCAGCTCCAAAAAATTGTCGGTCTAGAGGCAAGAGCTTCGGAGCTAAGAGGTGGCGTCGCTTACGTCTCTCTTACGTCGAGGCGCGCAGGAAACTAAACCCACCTCCCCTGAACATGGGTCGACTGTCATGCCTGCCTACAAGCAGTAGTGCTTATAAACACACTTTATAAAGTCACACTTTATAAAGTCAGGCAACACTAACACTAACAACTAAGTGTGATTCTGTTTATCTGTACCTTACTTTGACCATCCGTTCACTGTTATTGATCATTGTGGAGAGAAGCAGACGTGTTGTTTTGTATTATAGCAGCTATCAGATGGAATCAACATGGGCTGCACAGGTTGTCGTGTCCGACTATCACAAGTAGAATCATAATGAAAATACGCCGGTAAAATGTGCCTGTAGAAAACGGCTTATGTCACAATAGGATAGCAATAGCAAGTAGTCAGTTTAGTTTCGGTTGCTATGCTAACATCACCCATTGTATACCAGAGAAACTTTCATAACAGCGTTGTGATGCCAAACAGCGTCAATTCAGACTGACACACATTCACTTAGGCTAAGGGGAACTGGGGATATGCATCAGCTGCTTGTGTGAGTCGGACAGTGAATACTTTAGAGCGGCCGCTGCAGTGTGAGCTAACCGGGAGCTAACGGGAGAATAAACTCCTGTGGAAGAGCAGCACTGCAGCGGTCGGTAAATGCTGCAGAAACACATTAATAAACAAAGAACCACGGCACTCTGGAGAAGAGCATAAGGTTGGAGAAGTCGTTATTTAATTTAATCTGGCTTCGTGTGATTAAAAGCAACACGATCATCGACCCGACGCAGTTCCCCGTTGTTGTTGTTGTTGTTGTTGTTGTTGTGAGCGCTGTATCGTCGTTGACGGTGACGTCATGACGCAGCAGCGGCAGCACCAGTCGGGCTCTGGGCGGTGTGAACAGAGCGGGAGCAGAAAAGCTCCAGCTCGAAGCTAGAAAGGGAAAAGCGCTGGTGTGAAAGCCGCATAACTGTTAACCTGTTATTATGTTTGTCATTTTGTATATTTCAGTTTTTACTTTACAGTTAATTGATATTTGATTGATACCTCATAGTTGTATACTTGCACCTCTATTGTTATTTGATGTTTGCATTAGTTTCCTTTTTTTTTTTAATATAAAGTTATATCTTATCTAATGTTCTAGGACTTGGTCCATTCGGATGCGTTATTGTCATATTAGCCTGCAGTGATGTCGGATTATTAATAGTTTTCCTGATTGCTCTGGCGGATCCCACTCAGAACAGCCTTTACCATGACAATGACAAATACTGGCTAACAAGACTGCACACTTATTGAGTAAAACCTGCAACAACAGGCACACAACATTGCTTTGCTGTTTCTAGCTCTAAAGCGCTAAAATCCTAACAAGCCCCCCCCCCCCCCCCCGCAATGACCACAGTAAACTCACTGACACATATCCGTTGACTCAAGTTGCTGACTGTCTTGTCTGGGTTTGGCAAACTTGGACACAAAACCCAACCTGATCAACGGTTATTGGCACCTCAGAAGTGTGTCAGTAAATGTTTTGGACCCTCCTCCTCCCCATAGTACAAGCATGTGGAAACTTAAATAGATCACGCTGCTTCTCTGAAACCTTGTAAAGGTGGAACTTCTAAAAAGCAGGACGAACCAGCTGAACGCTCTGTAGTTTTTTGGGATAACGTTTTTGTGAGAATTGTTTAGAGATATGGCTTGCCTGAATATGTAATCTTGACCTGCCAACCTTCTTGTGTGGTCTTCCTGTCAGGAAGTGTTTGAGTCAGGACTATGGAGAATATGTATAATGATGTGTACACCAGCACAACAGTTAGAACAGATCGTCAGCTCATCATAACATCAGGGTGGCCGTGGCTCAGGAGGTAGATGGTCGTCCTTAAACTGGAAGGTGCTTCCATTCGGTCAACATGGCAATCTGCCTCCGGCAAGATACTTAACCCTAATCTGCTCCCGATGGCACGACCAAAGGTGTGTGAGTGTGTATGAATGCTAGTTTCCCTGAGCAGGTCACCTTTTATGGCAGCCTCTGAATGTGTGTGAATAGGTGAAGGCTGACTTGTACGTGTAAAAGTGCTTTGAGGACTTGCAAAGGCTGGAAAGGTTCTATAAAAATGCAGTCCACACCGAAGAAACTGAAACGTTGGCATTCATTAAATGTATTATGTCAACAGAGTTCAAATTACTCTATTAGGTTCATTGAAAGCAAAAATATTAAGTTGAACCTAATATTTATGATTTCAATATTCATAGTATTCCTTTCAACTAACCTAATACACTAATGTGACATAATACATTTCATTAAAGTCAAATGACTACAGTATGTACCATAAACCAGAGAGATCTGCACTCGAGCCGTCTCTCTACCAACAACTCTAACGTCATGCAGACCCTGCAGCGGGACACCCCCTGTGTATCTCCCGCAGAGGCACATGGACCAACAGGCTGAGACACAGCTCTTTCTCCAGGGCCAACCCTAACCCTAACCCCCCCCCCCCCCTTTATTGTGTTCTCCAAGACGTGAGGCCTATCTCAGCTCAACTTCACTGCCGTTGGCCGTGTTCTCACTGCACCCCCTCAGGGTTCTTGTCCCAACACACAACAGCAACCAGTGTTTAATACCCTGGTGCCTATTGCTGCAGCCGGAATTCAACAGCCTATAAGAAGGGAAGACCATGTTATGACTGAAGCTCTTCCCTGTGCATCCTAAAGTGTCCTTATATTGCTTGTAAGGGTTGATCTTGAATTGAGGAGCAGCTACAGTAGGAGCATGAAGTCAAAGTGACATGCATGTCTGTCCTCCTGTAATCCCTCTGCTGCTGTGGTACTGTAATCAATGTGCTGCAGGCAAGCCTCTCTGATTGGCTGATGGTGAATGACTGGGTGGAGGTGTGATTCTGGGAAGCTGATTGTTTCCAATCAATAGGTTAGTGTTAGGGTTAGGTTGATTTAATTATTGACTATAGCTAAATTAGTTTGGTTTGTTACTTTGCTGTCGGCCCACCCTGAAACCAAAACCTCACGATGTTCAGGAGAATTATCTAATTATAATGTTGCGTCAGGCATTCCCCCTGTGTACACTTAAATAATCCTGACTCCATTTTTTTTGCCAAACAAGATATTTTAGAGAGCAATGAATTGTGCAGGTTCCATACATTCTTACTGATTTAGATGAATTAAGATGTAGATGTCATTCATTTGGAAATATGGGCATTAGGTTGTTATAATTGGAAAGACGCTTTGTTCAGATGGTTCACGTTCAATTAATTTGAATCCTAATAAGCATGAGCATTCACCAAGGTAGCCATCTTTTATCTAAGCCAGTTAAAACATAGATTACAAAATGCATTGATGTGTGGTTGTACAGGAAAATACACTTTAAAGTTATGAATTATACTCTTTATTTAGATACAAAATGACTTGGTGGAAATGTAGAAGATGACTATGGAAATCAAATGCTGATTATGAACTCCACCCAGGTACTCTTTTTTTTTTAAAGAATAAAATATAAAGATTATTTGACCAAATTACCCTCAGAATACTGTATATGTAAAACAAGTACAACAAGTAGAAGTAGAAGTCAAAGTAGAAGGTCCAATCAAATATAACATAAAATAGATACAAAACATTTATATAAACATAAGAAGTTAAATAAAAAATGTGCACTTTGTTCAATATTTAATTTAATTTAATCCTTTATTTGAATCGGGACAGTGCACATTGATGAACACTTTAAAACTAAATAATGCTTACAAGTGTAAATGAGCCAGATTTGAGCTTTGAGCTCATTTCCATCCGTAGTCCCGTCACATGCAACATACAAGAACATGACATTTATAGATGGCACAAATAAATACATGATATACAGGAAGAGCATAACATATAACATGTATATTACAATATATACAGTGGTGTTTAGTATTTATATTATATGAATACTGAATTTCACAGTTTAAAAAGTGTGATTATTTATTGTATATTTAAAAATAATATGTTGTTAAAGTGTTGCTGTCTTGGTAGGACATGTATGTGTGTGAGTGTTTCTAGTACACAGGTACAAGGACAAGAAAGCTAATTGAAATATTTAAAATGCACTGATTCAGTCAGACTATTTTCCATCATAGTCCTGTTAAATATAAACATTCGAAGTGTACATGTAAAACATAGACTTGTGTAAATGTAATATATTGAAGAATATTCCCCCTGTTAAGAAATGGTGCTGGTTGTTTGTCTTTATATATCTTTTATGTGCAAATGTTCCTTGCTGCAAATGGTGGCATTGAGTCACGATGATATCTGCGACCCTTAACTATATATATACTATAGTTAAACATGATACAAACACATATGAAAACATGTATATAAACACATACAAATGTTAATTATTAGCAAAAGAACACAATACCTATCCCACAATATTTGTGTATCTGTGTCAATACGTTTGTTGTTGTCTTTTAGCTGCTGTACTTTACGGAGTTATTTATAGTCAACACACACAGACACACACACACGCACACACACACAGACACACACACACACACACACACACACACACACACACACACACACACACACACACACACACACACACACACAGTTGTGGCTATGTGTGTGTGTTGGCAGAAACAGAATCCTGTTGATGTGACTGTCAGGGTCAGCTGAGGTCATGCTTGATGATGGGCTGACAGTGAGACCCTCACCCTAAAAAGGTCCTGCCATCAGAGAGGAGAGTCATGTGTGATGTCAGAGCGCCTCCAAGTGGCCACGCAGGAATCTGAGAGCAGCGGGGGGGGGGGGGGGGGTGGGGGGGGGGGGGGGGGGGGGGCTCTCATTCAGTTACCATCAGTTAAATGTTTTTATTCACGATATACAGTATTTAGCAGGGCCATGACATGATGGTTGGTATTACTGTAAATACACTAACAAGCAAATAATAAAAGAGAAGATATAAATAACTATGATAAAATAATACAAATTCTACTGCTCATAATTATACAAAAATATATATATAACAAAACATAATGTAAATTCATTTGATATCATATTATATTAAATGTGTAATTTGTTTATGTATTCATTTACCATATATTGTATGCGTTGGGGTCTTACGCAATGGTGTAATATAGTTATTATATAGTTATACACTTGTACAAGCAAACCATGTTTCCACTATTTATTGACAATAGCATTAATAATAACAGTTTTAATAACATTATTATCTGGGATATTAAAATAATTTATAATAAGATATAAAACTGCATGTTGTCCACATTTGTTATTTAATTGTCTTATTACATTTCCATTTAAAAGTGTTATTTTGGTTTATGTTTGTGTATGAATTATAGTTTGCTTTCACATTATGTTTTCGCCATTCATATTCCTTTTTCATATTGTTTCCTTAAATGTAAGTCCAAATGATAATAAATGGTTAAATAATATTTATATTCGAATTTATTACAAATGTTAACTATGAAATATTATTGCTTTATATATATATTAGAATATATAAAAATAATTACATAAGTAAATTATTAGGTTACATTATTTTTAAGAATTATAGTTTGATTCAGTTAAAAGTTTCCGCAGTTCATTTTTATTTTTTATTTCAATGTAACTTTAACTGATAATAAATGATGATTTATGAATATATCATAATTGTTACCAAAACTAAATGATGGCTTTATTTATACTAGAATACACTTAATTATTACAAAGGGTTATTCGTCACATGCAAGCAATATGCATAGGGAGCCAAGATGAACATTACATATATCATTATACATTATTGCATTAAATACAAATCTTCACAATTTTAAAGCATATTATATTTTACGATCTAATTGTGTTCAAACTCAAAGGCCAATTAAAACGTTATATAATTAACTATTATGGTAGTAAATAATGCCATCACTTGTATACTCTACTACATGTTACGTTATGTAATGTTTTATGTAATTCATGAATTACATTTCTATGGCAACCTTACTTTTAATTTTGTTGGTGGTGATGATTTTGTTTAACCTTCTTTATCTAAATAAAGACTATTGAGCGATATTATATTGTTTATGACGCTCATTTAGAAAAGAGAATACAATCAACAGACTTTGTTTTATGTTGGTGAGAACATTTTAATTTTGTATAACTTTAATAATCTAAGAAATAAAATATTTGAAATGAGAAATCAAATACGACATGTGGAGCAGGGGATCCCACGGCCCCCTGATGTTGGAACACTGGACTGGACCCCCCCCCTGTTGTCTTTACAATTACACACAGACAACACAAAAGACCAAAGACACTGAGGGGCAAGAGAGTTCTCAGCCATAAACTGTATTAACATGGTATAAGTAAAGTAACATACAATCTAAGTCTAATCCTGAATGTGTTTATATTTAAGTACCACTGAATTTATAGCATTAATATATTTTATCGGGTAGCCATGAAGTTTATGTTAAACATTATTACCTAAAATGTGGCTGATTTTAAGCATTCTAGTTTCAACAAATTCACTTTTTTTCATTGACTTTGGAGATCTGTAAAATGCCCAGTTGAGTCTGATCACCTTGTAAGCCTTTAAATAAAAAGCGTTAGTTATATGTTACAATGTGGCCAATAACAGAGGGAAATTCAAACCAATCAAATTCAAATGTCCATAATGCTATAATCTTTACTGGTGTTTAAATTTAACAGAAAGCAAAATAACTGTTACAACCTGGTAATGAATCATACGATTCAAATCCCTGTGGCCTTCCTAACTTTCCGTAGACTGGGCTAATACATGTGGAGTAGGAAAGATTGCTTGTCCAGTGGGTTTATAATAAAGTGGGATGTCATTTATTGTGACCTGGTCTCAACGCAACAATTACATTAATAGCAAAAATATTAATTTATATATCTGTTTATTTTCAAAAAAGAAGGTGTGGTCAGGCACATTGGTGGCACCATTGAGCAAGTGACCGACTAAAGTCTGGTTCAAAGTCAAGGGCGCAATGAGTAAACAAGTCACGTATTTTAGGGTTGGGGTTAACACGTTTTTTAAAATAAATTAACAAAGTGCTGGAGAAGAATTACCAATATCGAAAATAATACTAGTAAAACAGTCAAAAAAACTTTAAAAAAAAGGCATTAAAAACACATCATTTTGCATGAATAGTTCATGTATACAGGCCTTCTCCAGTCACTTACATAGGAATGTAATGTTTTAACAGGAATGGGAAATAGGTTTAATACATGTTATGCAGACAAATTGTGCACAATAGATTGTTTAAATAGAGTCCTATAAAATAAAAGCAACTTAATAAAGAACTTATTGAACTACTAACCAGATCTTACCAGGGGCGGACTGGCCATTGGGAATACCGGGAGTTTTGAGCCGGTGCTGTGCGTGGGCCGGAGGGCCAACAAACAAAAAAAATTAAAGAAATAAAAAAGAAAAGATAATGTTGCCTAAATCCAACCGGTCCACATTTGTAAGTGTTCCGGCCACTCCCTGGAGGGGAGGGGGGGGGGGGGGGGTGTTGGCAGGGAAACGGGGTTCAGGAGGAGTGGCTGTACCCGTAGGATAGAAAAGGGGGAAGTGACGTCGGACTCAGAGGTCGCTCGGCTGTGGAGAAGAACGTGTTGCCCACATTCTGTTACTGAGTTTAGGCTAGTTAGCTAGCAGGTTTATTGTTTTGGCTGCAGTCACTTTTGCCTCCACTTGCTGTTCAAATAAATGTTGAAAGAAAAGGTCAATCTGTTTACAGTTCTGTTTCATATGGGTGTGGAGAGATGTATCCATAGATTTAGTCCCTAATTTTGCTCTCAAAGTGCACCAGATTGAAGCATTTAACTTCAACATTTAAAAAAAAAATCTCACCCACATTGAGGATGCTTCCTACGCCATGTTTTATTCCATGCGTCAAGTCAGGCAAATCGGGTCAAAATGTTATTGCATCAATGATCTGTTAACATTAAAATCACTAAATATATGCTGCAACTATTTTGCTCTGGCAACTCAAGGGCTCAGGTAATGTGATTACTATGTGAATAATGGTCCAAAATAACATTAAATGCATAGGGTTTTTTGTTAAGTGACATACTTTCGTCGCCGGCCGGCCGATACATGCCGCGCATTAAGTGGGCCTGTCTGTCAATTAACCTCCAGGCCTCTTTTTCCCCCAGTCCGCCCCTGGATCTTACTGTGATTCTCTCCTACAAAATAAAGTTCCATATAGCCTGGATTCTAAATCGTGTGCCAAAGGGAATTTGTTTTCTCCGAAACACAGTAACCCTAACCATATCCCACATCATTTGATTCTGTGTGTGGGGGCACCGCCATAACTGAAATTGAACATCACTGTCACCATTAAATATCTTTTGACCTTTCTTTGTTTCCATGTATTTTTAGCCATTTGTCCGAATACTATTATGAACATCTTCTCATCACTTATAATCATGTTGGTGGCATTCATTGGATTTTCACCTCAACAACAAGAGCTATCATATAGTACTTATAAATAAATATATCTCGTATTTGTGAGACCATCATTTGGATATGTTCAGTATTTAATCAATTTAGACGATGTGTTTGTTGATTGGCCTTTTCTTTATACAATTATTTGGCTACTTATGCCTGAACTCAAATTAAATCTACACAAAATGTTAATAACCCTTCATAAAAAAAGTCAGGTAGAACCTTATAATAAGTTCTCGAACAAACCAACCGTATATATTTTGGTTTGACCAAGGACATGTAACTGTACAGGATGTTGCCGTGCCTGGTCGCTGCACATTACTAAAGGTTAAAGATCATCTTCAAACATTTCCTCTGCAGAACACTCCTGCTGTCACCTCTGCTCATTTGTCAACCTTTCCTTTACAGCCAGGAACTTTTTCTATCTACCCCCCTTCTATTTCCAAGCCATCAGAGTGCAGGAGGAAAGCCATCTATTAATGAACACATTGTAATTGTCATTAGGCCGGCCGTGCAGGGAGATGGGCCTTCTGAAAATACAAGAAAATCCTGCTTAATTAATGGTGACATCAATCATGGTGTGGACCGATTGGCTAACAGGGGGTCCATCTCCCGTCTGATTTATCGGCGAGACGAGAGAGAGGTGAACCGATGACAGAGCAAGAGAGGAAGAGAGATATAAATAGAACTCTCAATGTATTTGTTCGTGTACTAAGGATCATTGTATGTATTTAACACTAAGCCCTCTCCCAACACCAGTAATGACACCACATATCCACAGTATGTTAACCTCATAATGCATCAACTTTCCGCTGTAGCATTTTCCTCAAAATAGTTATCATAAAAATTAGAGCTAACACTCTTACTCTTGAAGTAAATAAAACATGTATATTTGGTTCAATAAGAGGCTGGATCCAAGATGTAAAAAGTCCAATATTGCAGCTAGCAATAAGCACCCTCAAGACATAACCGAAGTGGTTGCACATTATTTGTGTCTTTTCCCGTCTTTCCCAGAGCCAAGTTTCAGAACAATTGCCTTATTATGCTTAAAGGTGGGGTAGATAATTTCGGAGAAACCAGCTCGAATGCGCTAGAATAAGAAAATACACAACCGGAAAAAATCTGCCACTTCCTCACAGAGCCCCTCCTCCAACACACACGAACGCGCACATGACCAATGAGGGCACGAGATAAGTCTGTGCACAGATGGAAGGCTGACAGGCAGGTAGGCCATCCAGTTACTTTAGCCGGGCCGGCTCAGATGATTGGTCGTGCTTTTTACAGCGCCACGGCTTCCACAGATGACTTTTTTTATGGATTTTTTGTCAAAGCACTTCAGATATTCATTGCTATCGGGATGTTGAGAGCATTCCATGGAATATAACAAAAAGTGTATCTGAAATAAATTACATACTCCACATTTAACCTTCTAGGTAGGAAGTAGGTTACTATTTGTTTAGTAAAGTGCAAGGTACCCTGTGGAATTGTTTAATACTAAAAGCACCATATATCAATGTTTTAGGAAGGCTTTGGCTTTGGCTGACCCTAACCCTAGGCCTTACCCAATGGATATGATTATTTTTCTTGGAATGAACACCAAATATTGACTATCTTTTCGAGTGATAGGGTTGGCACACAGTAGCCTGGAATCTCTGGTAAGGGCTATGAAGATGGTCAAACTGTTCATTCGCGTGTATCACTCAAACGTTTTGAACTGTAAAACGAGGATTGACCATGGTTAGCATTTTCTTCTTTCCACCTAAAACATGGTTAACGTTTAAGAGGCAGGGTTGTTCTAATAAAACACTCTGACAAAATCTCACCACTAGCAAACAAGTTGAAACAAGTAATACCTTATATACACTTATATAGTAAGTGGCCTTTTGTGGCAGTTTGAAATGAAACGTTGTCATGGTATAGGAAGATGGTTAGAGGCTAGAGAAAGAGTGAAGTAGGAAAATGCTAAAATATAACTGTGGAACACAAGAGGGACATGTGCTGTATAGTGACTCACTGCAAGGGAAAACAAATAGTTGTTCATGTATTAGTCGTCATTATCGAACATGTTTACTCTACTGCTAAATTAAAAACGAAAATATCAAAATATTAAAATAAAAAAGTTTTCCAGCATATCATTTCCAGTTACACTTGTACAGTACATGCGGTAGCGTTGGACAGGTAATAGAAGTAACTTCTGAGAAGATTCCTTTCTGTTCCTTTACAGTTTAAGTACTGCTGATCATGT
Source organism: Pseudochaenichthys georgianus (assembly GCF_902827115.2). Classification (NCBI taxonomy): domain Eukaryota; kingdom Metazoa; phylum Chordata; class Actinopteri; order Perciformes; family Channichthyidae; genus Pseudochaenichthys; species Pseudochaenichthys georgianus. The sequence continues at coordinate 86,348 of NW_027263135.1, forward strand.
GTCCATCAGTTCAGTTCATGTTAGCCTTCCAGGGGTTTCAATTGAAACACTATACTCCAACACTACAGTTCATCCACTTTACACACAGAGTATTAGGGCGGGGGAAAACACTGGAAGTTTAAAAAAAAAAAAACGGTTTGCACGGAATGCATCATTTATGACATCGTCTGTCCATTTTCGGATGCTTTTCTGTGGCAGATATGCGTTTAACGGCAGATATAGCAAGGTAGCACATATGTCCCTCTCCCCAAGGATTTTTCTGTCAGCTTCCAGCTCATGACCATGAGGGTTGGAATGTAGATGGACTGGTACATCAAAAGCACTGCCTTTCAGCTCAGTTTCCTTTTAACAACACCTGCCTGCATCCTGCCACACCAATCTGCCTGTAGCTCCCACACCACATTCTAGTCTTACTTAGGGCAATACTTTGTGATACTTGAACTGCTTGACTTCGGGCAGAAACTCATTCCCAACCCGGAGGGAGCCATCTATCATGTACGGTAAGAGAACCACAGCCTCAGACTTGGAGGTACTGGCTCTGGTCCGACCCCTTCACACTCAACTGCAAACGGCCCAGTTACGGTCTGATGAAGCCAACAGAACTGCATCATCTGAAAAGAGAAGCAATTCTGAAGTCCCAAGATCAGACACCTTCCTTCCCTCAGGTGTACCTTCAGATGCTGAACAATTCCCCAAGAACAGTAGCCCAACACAATACACAGAGCAACTACAAAGCTAATTGTGAGAAAGATAACCCTAACCAGGTCATTTTGAGGTCATCCAGGTGTTCCAGGATTGCAAAGACCTTCAGGGTGACCAAAGAAAAGATGTCCAACATTTTGTAGTTCAAAGTTCAAATCTCACTGATGCCCTTTGATCCTTGTTTATCAGGACCAATATAGCCACATCAGATTAGTAGCACAAGCTTTTCAACCTACAGTAAAGCAGCAATTGTTGGCCTTTTCTTCTTTGAGCGATTTGAATCCAGTTGTATAAAATCAATGACGTTTATTAATAAACAGCAAAAGTTTTAGTTGTGCAGTGAGTGTTGTTGTTTATCGTCTGTTTAAGTTGTATTCCTAACTCTAACCCTATGTGGTTGTGCAGGAAGGAAAATGTCATCAGAGTGTATGTTATTTTTCTGAAATGATATTGTGCTGAACAATAATGTATGCATTGCCTGGATTATGAATTCTGAATTTTTTAAAGGGTTAAAGTAAATACTTTCAAATCTAGAGAAACATCAATTATGTTAGAGTTGCGCTTTCATCTAAAGCAGCTTTCATACACTTCAATACTGCATGCCTATGGGAGAAATGTGGGGCCAGGTGTCTCTCCCAAGGACACTACGGGCCCTTCTCACTTCTCTTATTTTTCATTTCCTCGCTCCTCGGTCTGACTGGAAGTTGATTTGTCTGCGCCATCTTGAGTAGCGTCCCAATGGCCTTATTTTTGCCGGAGGAGCGAGGAGCGATAATGGAGGAGCCATAACCGAGGAACCACCAGACCATCCTCCGATGAAATCCTCAGACACTCGCCCCGCCCCCTTACTGTGTATCGCTCACTGATTGGACGATGCAGCGCATGCACTGATCTGATGCTTCTTGACATGAGAGCCGTTTCCCAGCAGAGTGAAGAAAATACATGAACCTCACGGGAGTCACTCCTCAGTTTATACCGTGTTTTATTTCAATTAATGTATCATTTAGTTACAAATATGTGATATATATGAACAACAAGGTGGTGAAAAATCATTTTATTCATTTTTTGGAAACATTTTCATGATCGCTTTTTTCGTTTTACATTTTCATTTATTGTCATTTCCATTCAGTCAGTCATTAAGTGCTATTTAAAATGTGTTAGTGTTAATGTGCTACATATCCAAACAAACAAACAAAGTGTGCAATCCAATGAATGTTAATCTAACTGGGTTTTGATATCTCTTTTTCTTCTCTCAATTATTTTATTTCTATTTTGCACTCCAATCAATATTAATCTAACTAATGTTCGTTTATACATTTTAAGAATGGCGTTTATCTTTTTTGAGAATGAGTTCTTATTTCATTTTATTTATTTGGGTCTACAACAGATGATACAAATGTTTGTGTCAGTAAATGTGTACTAACAGAGGCGGGGGTGTGTGTGGAAATAACGGGGACGATCAGCTGTGCAGCGTCATCACAAACGGACGTCGCTTCACGTGACGCTCCGGAGGAAAGGACGTCCCATTGCTCTTAAATCTCATTTCCCTGCTTCTCGTGGTTTCCTTGCGTCTCTCCATGCTTTCCTGGTGGGAGGGACTAGACGCAGGGAAACAACGCAAGTGAGGGACGCAAGGAATCCATTTCACCGAAGTGAGAAGGGCCGTACGACATTTTGATTGCAAGGGAAGGGGTGGGGTTGAACACATGGCCTCGCCTCCTTACTGTCATCCCTTTCTCTTCAGCAAGAAAGAGAACAACTGAGTGAAGAGAGACAGATAACGAAGAAAAATTGACTCACCATTACTCGGGCAATGACCCTGCCCTTCGTCTCCGGGCATTATTGCAGCCGCCGACCTCTACTGCCACTGTATCGAGTGCCTGGGGTCCGACCTCGCGACGGCCAACCTGGGCCCGCTTCCGGCCTGCAGCAACTGCCATTTGATCCCTCGGCTCAGCCGCCGCCAGCGGTTGGTGCAGTTCCAGGATTGTCACGTCTCGCCGGTGGAAGACCCAGAACTCGAGGTGGTGGAGACGGAGGACCACGATGAGGGAGTGCCCTTCATGTTCGCCATTCCAGCGGACCGGACGGGCCTGCTCGTCGGGGAGAGGGACGACAACGATGACACCTCATTGTCTGATGCTTCCGGCGACCGCCAGGAAGGCCAGCAGCACAGGTCTGCGCGGCAGGACTTCCCGGCAGTGATGACTATGCGCCCTCTGCCTCCACGGTCGGTCCTGGAGAACCGGCCCAGTACCGGCACTCATGGAGACAGGCTGGCCGAACCCGACGGGCTCCCGCTCCGGCTCCGCCTCAGCCAAGGGGTGCTGGGTGGGGTGCACCGTCCTCCAGGAGCGGACTGGCGGCGGGAGGAAGCGTCCCGGCGGAGAGAGGTGCTTTCTCCGGCCAGGACGCGAGGGCGAATCCCGCCTCCTCCCTATTTGACCCCACTGTGTTGACACAATCGTCTTTTCATGTAAATAAAAGAGATTGCTTGTATCCCAGTCTGAGTGTCTTTTCTTTCCACACACCCACACTGCCACATAATGTTGACCGTACAGATTCCCCCCTCGCTGCCCCGGTTGTAACTTCAGTAAAGGAGGCAGCTAGTGGGCATGCGCGGGTGAGAGTGATAAACCACGCAATGCGGGACTGCGGGTACAGGGACATTATGGCCGGCGTAGCAGGGTTAGGAAACACATAACACCGAGTGTAAAAACTCCGCTTGATGCATTTCCCTGTTTGGGTGAATGCATCATGGCGGAGCGCTCAAGGACCTCAGTAGAGAGTCGGCCCTTTCTGTGTCGACCCCCCATGGGTAGAGCTTCCCTTCACGGGGAGTTTTGCGGTCGGACGGGTCACCAGAGTGTACCACAGCTTTACCGCACCAGTCTGGTTTCAAGGCAGGTCACTCCACAGAAACTGCCCTCCTTGCTGTCACCGAGGAACTGCACACGGCTAAAGCAGCCTCCCTCTCCTCTGTCATCATCCTTCTGGACCTGTCTGCTGCATTCGACACGGTGAATCATCAGATCCTCCTTCGCACTCTCCAAGAAGTTGGAGTTTCAGGCTCTGCACTTTCCCTCCTCACCTCATACCTCAAAGACCACACCTACAGGGTAACTTGGAGAGGAACCGAGTCCGATCCTTGTCAATTAACTACAGGGGTCCCTCAGGGCTCTGTTCTTGGTCCCCTCCTCTTCTCCCTGTACACAAACTCGCTCTGATCTGTCATTAGCCTGCATGGTTTTTCATACCATTGCTACGCTGACGACACCCAATTCATTATGTCCTTTCCCCGCTCAGAGACCCAGGTCGTCGCACCCATCTCTGCTTGTTTAGCTGACATCTCTCAGTGGATGTCTGCTCATCACCTCAAGCTCAACCTTGACAAGACTGAACTGCTTTTCCTTCCGGGAAAAGATTGTCCCACTCTTGACCTAACAATCAACATCGGCACCTCTGTTGTTTCCCCGACTCAGACTGCAAGGAATCTGGGTGTGACCCTAGATAACAAACTGTCCTTCACTGCAAACATCGCTGCTACAACCCGCTGCTGTAGATACACTCTTCACGACATCAGGAGGATACGTCCCCACCTGACCCAGAAAGCAACGCAGGTTCTCGTCATCTCACGCCTAGACTACTGCAACTCCCTCCTGGCTGGTCTACCTGCATGTGCCATCCGACCTCTGCAGCTCATCCAGAATGCAGCGGCTCGTCTGGTCTTCAACCTTCCTAAATTCTCCCACATCACGCCGCTCCTCCGCTCCCTCCACTGGCTTCCGATAACTGCTAGAATCCTCTTCAAGACAATGGTACTTGCGTACCATGCTGCGAATGGATCTGGCCCTTCCTACATCCAGGACATGGTTAAACTGTACACCCCAGCACGTGCACTCCGCTCTGCATCAGCCAAACAGCTCGCTGCACCTGCACTGCGAGGGGAACCCAAGTTCCCATCAGCAAAAACACGTGGGTTTGCTATCCTGGCTCCAAAATGGTGGAATGAGCTCCCCTTTGACATCAGGACAGCAGAAAGCTTACACATCTTCCGGCGCAGACTGAAAACGTATCTCTTTCAACTCCACTTCGAGCGAGATAATTATTAACAAAGCACTTATATACTAATAAAGGACTGGCTTATCTAAAGCCAGTTGAGTAGCACTTGAAATGTTTTTGCTCTATGAAACCTGATGTATTTATATGATTCTGTTTTCTTCACGTTTGTATTTTGTTGGTCGAACGCACTTATTGTAAGTCGCTTTGGATAAAAGCGTCAGCTAAATGCAATGTAATGTAATATTATACAGTTACTGGGACTAGTGCAGCCAGGCGATTGGTTCACAACCATCGACCTGAAGGATGCTTACTTTCATGTCGAGATTGCTCCGAAACACAGAAAGTATTTGCCTTCCAGGTTGTAGCCTTCGAGTACAACAGATATACCGTTCGGCTACTCCCTGTCCCCATGCATGTTCAGCAAATGTGTGGCCACAGCGCTCCAACCGCTGCTCGCCCGTGGCATGAGTTTTCTTTTATCTGGACGACCTCATAGTCATGGCCAGGTCCAGGGAACGGGTAATGTTTTACACAGCCCAATTGATCCTACACCTAACCAAATCGGGCTTTACGATCAATTGGAAGAAGAGCACCTCCATACCTCACCAACAAGCGTTGTATTTGGGAGTGGTGCTCGATGCAGGCAGGCTACGTGCGGCGTGCCACCCTGTCAGAGAGCAGACAGGCATCCTTGCTTCGGGCAGTTTGCAGACTGCGACAGGGGGCAATAATGACAGCTTTGACTATCATGCAGACTCTGGGTCTCATGGCGGCTGTTCACGTTGTGGTCCCTCTCGGGTTACTGCATATGCGCCGCCTGCAGAGGTGGGTCTCCAGCCAGCGTTTGGATCCCAAGAGGCACAAATGGCATCTGGTGACCATCCCCCTCTCAGTGGAGGGCAACCTCCGGTTCTGGGGGTTCCCGGATCACCTCCGGAGGGGGTCTCCACTGGTACGGAGAACAGGATGCATGATATGATCAAGGGGAGTACCCATAGAGTCCAGTAGAGGGCTACGCCTGTGTTTATATGACAAGGGTTACCATACGTAACCCCTCATTTTTGCCTGTGTGCACAACCCAGTCTCACATCTAAACGTGTAATAACTACGTTGGTCCACAACTTGGGACGTAGCATTTCTACAAAAATGCCTCTGAAATTGTAGGATCTCTACGTTTTTTTCCACCATTCATTTCCAATGGCTGGCGTCTGTCACGTGATCTTCAAATTTCTCACTGCAGAAAAAAAAAAAAAACATGGCCGACCTTCGTTTTATTCTTGGTGGAAAATGCCTATTTTAGTTTGGCCATTAAAATACATTTTGATGTCATTTGATGCGAGAAATATGAGTTGTTATTTCAGATTATGTGTACAGTGGATGTACATGATCTTTAGTTTGCTAGTTATTACGAAGATTACTTCAGGAAATGTGTCTTTGAAAGTCATCACATAACGTATTACATGGTTCGGCTGCATTAAACATTACATATCTGCCGTAGTTCTCTATTTATAGAGCCCTGATGAGAATACTTCTAGACAAACATGAGGAACTGCCGCCAAAACTGAATTTGTGACGTGGATCATCAACATATCATCAATTAAACAACATCTTACATTTCTTTTCACACAATACGTCTCCTTGCCGTATCAACACTAATGCGGCTGACTTTTATATTTGATCCAATTATAGGCTGTATTGACACCATAAAGGTGCACAGCTGAAAAAAAGGGACACCTACTGGCTAAAGCACGTTATTGAATTGTATTATTTTTATTATTAGATATCAATAGGATCCCTATAAAGTATATTCATTACTCGTTATTCTCTACTAATATTTAATTAAAGACAATATATAATGACTATTTTGCACATCCCTTTCAAGATTTCAAGATTTTCTAAGGTTTATTGACATATCATATACACAACTACGGTGTAGTTATGCAATGAATAAAAAACTTGGGTCGCAGGTTCCTCAACAGTGCATTACAAGACATCTATCAATATGTGTGTATACCTCAACCATTAATTCGGCACATTTCTTATACAATCTACATACATCTTATAAGAGTATAATTAATGTGTATGATATCAGTTAAAATAAGTGCTTCAACATAGTTAACATTGCTGGAGGTATACACATACATAAATAATAAAATGCAATAACGTGCTTTAACCACTAGGTGTCCCTTTATATCAGCTGTGAATAGAGAACTATGGCAGATATGTAACATTTAATGCAGCCGAACCGTGTATTACAATGCCGTTATGTGATCACTTTCAAAGAGAAAAGCAAGCAGACTCGGAATAAAGTATTATTTAATTTTTTTTAAATGTTTTCGGATTTCACATTGCATAAACACCATTTCCCAACGTGCAATCACAGAGCTGAGGATCTTGCCTACGTCTGTTTCGGATATTTGTTTATGACGATGTGAGATGTGAGACTGGGTTGGAGAAAGGGAAAATAACGTATCTATGCCACAATTTCTAGATGCGTATTTTGTTAAACTAATACGTTTGCGCTGTGAACCAACACTATAAATTGACGGGGAAGGGGCTAGCAATAAAGATAACACCATTAAACAGTTACACAACATAACAGAAATAATATTGATAGCAGTGTCCCTAGCAACCACCTTGGTGACAATGAAAACGTTGTATGAACACCATTTCCTGAAGTAATCTACATAATAACTAGCAAACTAAAGATCATGTACATCCACTGCACACATAATCTGAAATAACAACTCATATTTCTCGCATCAAATGACATCAAAACGTATTTTAATGGCCAAACTAACTTTAAAATAGGCATTTTCCACCGAGAATAAAACGAAGGTCGGCCATGTTTTTTTTTTTCTGCAGGGAGAAATTTGAAGATCACGTGACATAGACGCCAGCCATTGGAAATGAATGGTGAAGAAAAATGTAGGGATCCTACAATTTCAGAGGCGTTTCTGAAGAAATACTACGTCCTACGTTGTGGACCAACGTAGTTATTACACGTTTAGATGTGAGACTGGGTTGGTGTGCACTGATGCTTTCAACAAGGTCATGGGCAGAGATGGGGTCGTTACTAAAAAAAAGTAATATATTACATATTACACATTACTTTAAAAAAAAAAAAAGTAATATATTACACTACTTCGTTACTCTCTACATAAAGTAACTCGTTACTTTACTCGTTACTTTACTCGTTACTTTACTCGTTACTTTACTCGTTACTTTACTCGTTACTTTACTCGCAGGGCCGGCCCGCCCCTCCCTGCAGGCAGATCACGCAGACTGCTAAAGTTTCCAATGTTCTCTTTAGTTCAGTTTCCATTGTCGCATAAGACTGATCCAGATCCTGAATGTTTTCCTATCTGACCGTGGCTGTCCTCTGTCTCCTGCTATCTGTATATTTTGCGCAGTCTATCTCTGCTCACGCTGTTGCGTCGACGTGTTCTCCTGCGTGTTGGCCATGTGTTGCACTGGAACCAGACACCGCAAAGACTTCAGCCGAGCACGTACGAACTGCGCATGCGTAAGTGGCAATAACTCTCCTTACCAGCAGGCGGCGGTAGTGTGTATTCGTCATTCAAAACAGAGAAGAAGAACAGACTACGTGATATAAACAAACAACAAATAGCTGTGCGTTAGCTTCACATTAGCATGTGTTCTTTGCAGGTGTTTGTTGAGGTTTGATTATGACTAATTTTATAAAAGTAACGAAGTAACGCGTGTCGGGGCAATGTTAGTAACTGTAGTGTGATCACTGAATTATAAAAGTAGCGCATTACACTACTCCGTTACCGACAAAAGTAATATTATTACAGTAAGAGTACCCAACTCTGGTCATGGGGCAGCCATCCAGTAGAAAAAGTAGTAAACAATAGGGAATTCAATCTTAGTTTCCCACTTGTTGATTAATGTTGTAATGTTTTATTTGTAGTAACAAGTCAAGGAACGAAGCAGGAATCCAGCGGTATGAATGAGTCTCCATGTTGGACTGATGGAATCTTGTTTGTCTCCTTCTCTGTTTGCCTCTCTCTCTCATGTTGGTTTTTCCATCCTTCCGTTTCTTTGAAAATAAATGTTTTTTCACTGGTACCCCTGCCACTGTTATCTAGGGCCGCCCCAGGCCAACTTGTGGCCCCGCGCAAAGTGATAATAAGGCCCTCTGTGTCGCGAGTGTCGACGGGGGACTGGGACGGGGCGGTTAGTGCTAGTGGTGCCGCATTTGCACTTCAGATTAGGCCCCCTCCGCAAAATGAAGCACCCTCCGCAAGATGAGGCCCCCTCCGCAAAGTGAGGCCCCACGTAGTCTGCTGTTATCTCTCCACTTCATCCACCACTCCCTGCCTCCATCACTCATTCCTCTCCTTCTCTCCCTCCCTTCTTTCTTTCTGCACAGTCCTCTTCCTCTCACATCATCAAGCTTTTCTGTCATTCTGCTTTCTGTCTTTCTTTAATCAACCTCATTTGAGTTTCTTTCATGTTTTACTTTTTGTATGTCTTTCCATTTCTTTCCAGATTCCCTTCTTTTTTTACCTCACCCTTCCCCTCTTCCTCCTATTTTTTTCCTGTCCATATTAATGTCCGCTCAAAGTCTGGAACAGATAGCATCTCTATTGAAGCTCCAAGCACTGCGACCCTGTCACCCTGTTCCTTTTATTCTCTCCTCTAATGGCGTTTGTGTGTGTTTCTCTTTGGGTCATGTTCTGTCTCCTGTACTTCTTCCTGTCTTACTTCCACACCCTGTCACTATAAAACTGTCATGATGCTCATACAGGCAGGCTGGGCCTCTGCGATGCCATCTACCCTCTCGAAAACAAACGCTCAGATGGCTGGCAAAGTATTCAACCAGGTAGGCTACATCCAGGTGGAGCTTTCTGTAGAGCGTGACAGGAGGAAAGGTTCCACATGGCAGAGCAACAACTTATTAAAAAGAAAAGGTTAATGGGGTTAAATTGGTTTTGTAGTGGTATAATAATGGTTTCAAGGCACCAAGTAAGGTCACATTCAGTGGTATGATGTTTGGTAGAATATACAATTAAATATGGTACAGAGAGTGTTATGCCTCGGTGGCCAGGCTGTTGGTTTAAGTGAAGGGTCGGCTGTTTTTAATAGGAACTTAATTATCTTTATTTATATGTTTAATCATTTGTTATTTTATTTATTTGTTATTTAATTTTATTGTACGTTTTTTTTATTTGACCAGGGACACTGCACATTAATAAACACAGCTGGGACCGGCGCGCTTGGTGACGTCCAGGTTTACTGTATAAAGCTGAACAACTGTCTCTGTTGGAGGAGTTGGTCTGTTTCGTAAAAGGGTTTTGTCAGTATATTTGAAATGACGATAGCTAAGTTAGCGGATCTGCAATAATATCAGAAGGAATCATATTATCCCATTGTTTCAAATAAGACATTACAACGTACATTTTAGATCAGTTTCCAACAACCGAGACAGTTGACTAACTTTATAATTCCTGAACGAACAAGCGCTGTGCTCCGGTCCCAGCTATGTGCGTCACTTTTTAATCTCCTCGTGTTGTTGTGTTTTGAGCTTCCTGGCAGCGTCCTGTAATTGCAGCGTTGTGTTTGTGCAGTTGGGTAATGTTTCTTCATTTGCATGCATTTTTTGGCACATTTGTGTTTATATATTTATTTACATAATTTTAGAAACTGCAGGACATTTCTCCTACTTTAAACGTGTTAGGCCGTTGTAATGTGTTTGCACCTGTCGGTCACCGTACTGGACAGATGTTTCAAAGTCACCCAGAAAACAGATTGTAATATTTGAAAAAAATCACAAGATAAATAAAAACATTTAAAAAAAGATTTAAAAAACAGGACATGCCCCAAAAGAAATCATATCAAATAGCCAAAAAGATTGCGACAGATTACAAACGAAGTAAAGGTACGGACACACCAACCCGATTATCGGCGTTGGTGGGATGAGCGTCGACACGCACTACTCGGATTGGTGTGTCCCGCACCGTCAGGTCTTTTCAGCCGACCCGACGCCTTTTCGGCCGACTGACCATGTTGAATCGGCGGGCAGTCGGCCAAAGGCAATCGGCCAAATAAATCACTCTGATTGGCTGTTCAGCTAGTGAATCAGTGCATGAGAAGCGAAACGGAAGTGAGGGACCCAAACAAACGATTAAGAAGGCAAATGTGAGATTTCATTTGACTCCAGCTCTCGACTCAGGTTCGGGAAAGCCCTGTGAGCTTCTCGCTGTAGAGTGAAAATGGAACGCACACGCTATTTGTTGTTTGTTCATATCACGCAGTCTGTTCTTCTTCTCTCTGTGTACAACGCAGTCTGTCTTCCGGTTGTTGCCTCTTTTGAATGACGAATACACACTACCGCCGCCTGTTGGTAAGGAGAGGTATTACCACTCACGCATGCGCAGTTCGTATGTGCTTCTTGGCCGTCGGCTGAAGTCTTTGCGGTGTGTTCCAGTGCGACACATGGCCAAGACGCGGGAGACGTGAGGCGACGCAACAGTCGTGGTCCGTCTGAGTGAGTTCTTTGTTGTCAGATTGGTGTGTCCGGGCCTTAAGGGCCCTACATTTCTCATTTATGCATTTTCAACATGTTTTTACTTAATTTAATAACACATTCCATAATCTAAGGTTTGACAGTAGAGCCACTACTTACAGCTGCAGTAAGTGTCCCTTCCATTTCCTGCACACACACACACACAAACACACACCATTAGGTGTACCTGCCCCGACTCCCCACAATAGAGGCCATTCCTCTGTTAACAAAGCGCTTACATCTCTCTCACGCACACATAGACTCACACAGAGACTCCCCCTTTGTAATTATTTAACAAAACAGGTGTTGACCTAGTTTTTTGTCTCACACGCAAAGAAGAAACACATGTAAACACACACACACAGTGACGAGTGAGATATGTGTGACACACAGAGAGCAAGAAAGATAGATACTGTTTGTCTTCCAAGAGAGAAAGAGGGGGTGTTTCCATCTCCTCGCCCCCTCTCACCCACACTTCCACCTTTTCTTGTTTCCTTTTATTTTCCACTACTGCTTTTCTTTCCTCCTCTAATCGCTCCTCCTCAATCTGTGCTGTTGGGATATTGTGTTAATTAACCCTGGATATGCAATGTATTTTAAACAGAGCTTCTCTAAGTCAAACAATGGACACTGTAATATCCCATAACCATGTGACCAAGAGAGATGCATTAGGCTTGACATAACTGCAGTATTAGGGAGTAGTTGATAACATTTCGTTCAGTTATATACTTGTTTGCTGCTGTGTCTGTATATAACCCTGTGTGCATTGATGCTGTTAAGGTCATGGAGCAGCCACTATAGTAAACATCCATCAAACAGTGATCTTAAATATTGCATATTTTAAAATAAATTAACAGTAAAATAGTAAACATGTATTGTAGTAGTATAAATGAGAATGTTATAGTATATAGAATATATTACTAAACAAGTCAAATGTATATTATTGATGATTTACAACCTGAAAACAAGAATATTGATTCAACTTTACAGTAAAATACAGGAATACTACCAAGGGATGTGAGTATATTGTACATGTCTCCTTGCTTTAATGTTCAAAAAGCTCTTTATTGTTCTCATACTACCTGTGCTGCAGCACCTCTTTTCACCCTCTGTCTAAAATCAGAGCCCAGTCTGCTCTGATTGGCTAGCTGGCCGACTCTGCTGTGATTGGTCAACTGCTTAGAGATGTCCCGCCCCTTTCACGTACAATGTGTTTGAGCGCTAGCCAATAGAAATGCAAGTTTTTCATAGTGATGTCCCTATGTTCCGGAAGTAAACAAAGGAGTCCAATGGAGGCATTTCGGGGAGTGTGTGTATAGAGACTCCCTCTGGAGGGAACACAGGAATTGTAGCCCTTGCAGACCATTTACATGCACAAAAACCTGTAACACTACAGGAAAGAGAAAACCCCCCAAAAGCATAATAGAGCCCCGTAAACACACCGGCAACATTCTTTACGAGGATGCAAATAACGAAAAGTAAACAATCACAAGTACAGCCAGTAATAGGACAGACAAAGTAGCAATACACACTTTCACTTACAATTACATTCACAGCTTCTATAAATTAAAAACACTTTTCTATAACTAGGTTAAAGACTGCTTGTACTGTATCTGCAAGACATTCTCTAACGGACAATATTTATGGAGTTGTTGCCCTGAAACTTTTCATGGAGCGTTTCCAATGTAATTACATTGTATGCTCAAGGGTCTCGTTCCTTCTGTCTTTCTCTTCTTCTTCTTCTTCTTCTTCTTCTTCTTCTGCTTCTTTCTGTCTCTCTTTAATCTCTGTTCACCTTCATCTCCACAGCCTCCACCAACCCTCCAATATCTCTGTCTCACTCTCTAGGGTTCCTGATAGTTAATGAGCTTTAAACTTGGATCCTCATCACTGATTACAGCTTGGACTCACTGAGACATAGTGTGTGAGTCTCTGTGTGCGTGAGAGAGATTTAAGCGCTTTGTTAACAGAGGAATGGCCTCTATTGTGGGGAGTCAGGGCAGGTACACCTAATGGTGTGTGTGTGTGTGTGTGTGTGTGTGTGTGTGTGTGTGTGTGTGTGTGTGTGTGTGTGTGTGTGTGTGTGTGTGTGTGTGTGTGTGTGTGTGTGTGTGTGTGTGTGTGTGTGTGTGTGTGTGTGTGTGTGTGTGTGTGTGTGTGTGTGTGTGTGTGTGTGTTTGTCTTTTGCTTCAGCAGCTCTTGAGCTAATGTGCTTCACAATCTACTAGCTTCCTCCTTCCCTTTAGCACTGTAACACTAATGACTAACCCAGGGCTAACACACACACACACACACACACACACACACACGCGCAGGCTTGGCCCCACGCTGCCTGATCTCAGTTTTTTCACATTTTATTGTGGGTAAAACATTATTATAGCTGCAGAGAAAAGATTAGGCAGAGAGAAGGGGTTGGGGTTCCGGCCATACACAGCCAGTTATCACATTTCAAGTTATCACATTTCAAGCGTTTGATACAATGTATAGATAGGCATGTATAGGCATGTATGTTCAGTGTACATCTTATAGGTTTTACCTTTTAATCATGTCCTTTATTATCCATTGTGCTCTTTGCAGGCCACCTCTACTGTTCTATCAGTGTAAACACTGCACTGCGAAAGGTCCCATGTCCTGGCAAAACTCCCAGGAAAAACGCAGGATGACATTTTTTTTTTAAAAGTAGCCAAACAGTAGGTCTTCACTTTCATTCCAGTTCATGACATCATTCTGGTGCAAAAATACTTGTTTTCATTGACTTACATTGGGAAAGAGACCATTTTAAATCAGCAACATTTTTGGACGTAAATCAACTTCATAGTACACGTGAATAGCCCTTTTTTAAATCTTCAGGTCCTAAAAGTAGAAGAACCACCAGAGACAGTTTCATCACACAGGCAATACGACTGTTAAACACCTGAACTGTTGAAACAACATCCATAACATCCATCTGCTACTTAGTAATTATTTATCTATTTATCTAATATATCATTACAATAGCTTATAGACTCTTTTTTCACTATTTCACTTTTTTTAAACTATTTTTCTTTTTGTATTTACTTTTTAATATTTACTTGCACTATATTTTTCTGTTTACCTGTAGGCTATTATTGTGTTGCACTGTTGGAGAAGCCTGTGACCTAAGATGTTCATCGACATAACTACTGTTCGTATGACAAATAAACTTGAACAAGTAAAGCTTTCTTCTTATCAGTAAGTTCTGCAAATCAAATAGTTGAAACAGAGCCACCTGAGGACAAATACATAAATAAAACAGAAAACATTTCTCCCTTAACTATGATCCAGTTTCATCATAATCATTAATTCAAGACCCTCCTACTTTTAATTGGTGTCGGGCTCACACGGTCGGGGTTCATTTTGCCATAATAACTGGCAGGCTGCAGTTTATGTAGGAACTACCACACTTATTATTTTACAGTTCTATGAAAATGACATTACACCCATACTTTTTGATGTTTACTTTGTAATGACTTCCTGTGTGTTTATTTGACTCGATGTCCTTGGAGGACTTTGACCAGATTGCTGTTCCTGCTTTGTTCATCTGGGTTGTTTGTTACCATGCAGACGGATGACCATATTAATGCAAAGTGACGCTCAATTGGCTGAAGTAATGTTGCATAGACAACAACACTTGCAGTGATTGGACGATCAGTCAACCCCTTCCTGCCCCAAGGGTGACAGTCTGCCTCCCAACCCCTTTACCCCAAACAAAACAAGACTACATAATATCATGTCGGTCTGTCTGTAATTCTGTCAACAAACACAGCAATGAAATGAAGCTCCAGTCAAGTTATCTCTAATTATCACCGACCATCTAACCAGAGACCATTGTGCATACCTAACAACCCCTACCCTGCCAGTGGCAGATCATAACAACTACAATGACTTTGTAATGGACAATGTAAGGGTTAGTTGCACATTGACCTTATTCTTAACACCACATATTCATGTAAACGTATTTTTTTATATTAAACAATGATTATATTGCTTCTGCTAAGAAAATATCATGTATGTATTGAAAATACCTGATGGCCTGTATACAGGATAAAAAATATATAATATGTATAATATATGCCACTGAAGCAGGAGTTATGTTGCCGCTGTTCAAAATGGCAAATGCCACAATGATAGCAAATGGGTAAGGCAAGGCAGGCAAGGCAAGTTTATTTATATAGCACTTTTCAACACAAGGCAATTCAAAGTGCTTTACAAAAAATTAAAGACATTAAGCATTAAAAAAGAAAAGCTAATAAAATAAACATTAAAAGAAAAAATACATGGATAAAAGTTACAGTGCAGTTTAAGATATGAATAGTTCAATTAAAAGCAGCGACAAAAAGAAAAGTCTTCAGCCTGGATTTAAAAGTAGTAAGAGTTGCAGCGGGTAATCATTTGAAATATGTTTAAGTATGGCGAATAACAAATAAACAACAAGTCAATCAATCAATCAATCAATCAATGTTTATTTATATAGCCCAATATCACAAATGTTACATTTGTCTCAGTGGTCTTCACAGTGTGTACAGAATATCAGTGTGACAATACGACACCCTCTGTCCTTAGACCCTCACATCGTACAAGGAAAAACTTCCGAAGAAAACCCAGTTTAAAGGGAAAAATGGGAGAAACCTCAGGGAGAGCAACAGAGGAGGGATCCCTCTCCCAGGACGGACAGACGTGCAATAGATGCCGTGTGTAAATTGAAAAGATAATACATTTGCAACATAGGTAGTCCAAATGTTTGGAAATGCATGTGTGTATAATAGGAAGATGAATCCACGAGGATATCCATCCAGGACCGATGATCCAGGACCACAGCCACGACTCAAGATCCAGGGCTCGCGATCCAGGACACAGGACCGCAGGATCATCCATGACTCCGGATCCCAGCGTATATAGACACCAAAAAGAAAGACATGTGGGGAAGCTGGGTTAATCGGAACATGAGGGTACACGGGTACAGACAGAGAGAAGGAAGAAGTAAGATGTCCCCCGACAAACTAAGCCTATATCAGAAAAACTAGGGGCTGAATCTAATCAGCCCTAACTATAAGCTTTATCAAAAAGGAAGGTCTTAAGCGCACTCTTAAAAACGGATAGGGTGTCTGCCGCCCGAACACAAACTGGAAGCTGATTCCACAAATGTGGAGCTTGATAAGAAAAGGCTCTGGCTCCCATTGTACTTTTAGAGACTCTAGGAACAACCAACAACCCTGCATTCTTGGAACGCAATGCCCTAGTAGGACAGTAGGGTATAATGAGTTCTTTAAGGTAAGATGGCGCCTGCCCATTACGGGCTTTGTAGGCGAGAAGAAGAATTTTAAATTCTATCCTGTGTTCTATAGGGAGCCAGTGTAAGGCAGCCAGAACAGGAGTAATGTGGTCCCTTTTCCTAACTCTGGTTAGTACACGAGCCGCAGCATTTTGAATCAGCTGAAGCGACTTGATTGACTTCTTGGTACTCCCTGATAATAAAGAGTTACAATAATCCAGCCTAGAAGTAACAAATGGATGGACTAGTTTCTCTGCATCGTTTTGAGGCAAGATATGCCTGATCTTTGCAATGTTACGTAGATGGAAGTAGGCGGTCCTTGAAATTGATTTTATGTGGGCGTTAAAGGATAAATCCTGATCAAATATAACACCAAGATTCCTTACAGTCTCACTGGAGGCCAAATTAATGCCATCCATAGTTAGTATATCTTTAGATAATTTGTTTCGTAGATTCTTCGGGCCAAGTACAATAACTTCAGTTTTGGTCGTGTTTAACATCAAAACGTTTAAGGTCATCCACGTTTTTAAGTCCTTAAGGCAGTCTTGAATTTTATTTAGATGATTAATTTCATCAGGCTTGATTGATAAATATAGTTGAGTATCATCCGCATAACAATGAAAGTTTACAGAATGATTCCTTATAATATTGCCTAACGGAAGCATATATAATGTGAACAAAATAGGTCCGAGCACTGAGCCCTGTGGCACTCAATGGCTAACTTTGGTTTGCGTGGAAGATTCATCGTTAACAAGTACTGTCACGGATGAGTGAAGGAAGCAGGACCCAAATGCAGATAACTCTTGAGAAACCCTTTATTTCAAGGATACAGATAAATACCGAACAGAACACTCTCCGGTGAACTCCGTCACCAACAAACCGTGACCCAACACTGAACACAGACAGAGACAAGACTAAATACAAGAAGGGGTAATCATGA
Source organism: Pseudochaenichthys georgianus (assembly GCF_902827115.2). Taxonomy (NCBI): domain Eukaryota; kingdom Metazoa; phylum Chordata; class Actinopteri; order Perciformes; family Channichthyidae; genus Pseudochaenichthys; species Pseudochaenichthys georgianus. Next base: position 103,874 of record NW_027263135.1, read on the forward strand.
CAACGAGAAACAGCCGGGCAGGGGAGGAGAAACACAAGGACAACAGGTGAACACAATCGGGTAATCAGGGAGGGAAACAGACAGAAAGCAGACAGGCAGGAAACGGGGGTGAACACTTAACACAATAAGACAGGAAACCCAAAGACAAGAACAACACCAACACAGACAAAACTACAAACGTGACATAAAATGTGAATTGTGACAGAACCCCCCCCCTCAAGGGACGGATTCCAGACGTCCCTAGAAAAACAAAACAAAAAAGTCCAAAACCCCAAGCAGGGTGGGCGGAGGGGGTCCGGAGGACGGGTCTTGGGCTGACAGCCCAGGAACACAGCGGAGGACCAGGAAGGGGTCACGGGCGGACGGCCCGAGGGGCAAGGTACAGTCCAAAAAGGGAGATTCGGGCGGACTGCCCGGGGACAAGGCAGAGAACCAGGAAGGGGTCTCGGGCGGACGGCCCAGGGTCAAAACAGAGTCCAAGGTGGGGACCATGGAGGACCGAAGGCAGCGGTAGGAAGAGTCAGGGACCCGGGTCCGAGGGCGAAGACCGCAGCTCTCAGGGGGCCGGGCACGAGGGCGAAGACCGCGGCTCTCAGGGGGCCGGGCTCGAGGGCGAAGACCGCGGCTCTCAGGGGTCCGGGCTCTCAGGGGGCCGGGCTCTCAGGGGGCCGGGCTCGAGGGCGAAGACCGCGGCTCTCAGGGGGCCGGGCACGAGGGCGAAGACCGCGGCTCTCAGGGGGCCGGGCTCGAGGGCGAAGACCGCGGCTCTCAAGGGGCCGGGCTCGAGGGTGAAGACCGCGGCTCTCAGGGGGCCGGGCTCGAGCCGGTGTCGACCGGACAGGATCAGGAGGCCGGGCAGGAAAGCGCTGATGGGCCAGTTCCGGAGATCGGGCAGGACCCGGTGTCGGCCGGACAGAAACCGGAGCCGGTCGGACAGGCTTCGGCAGGATCCCCCACGGAAAAGGACCAGGAGTTGGCAGGAACCCCGGCGAGACCGGTGATGGACATGGGGCTGGCAGGGCCCCCGGTAGAACCTCCAACGGCACGGGATATAGGGTTGGCAGGACCCCCGGCAGAAGAGTCTTCTGCGGGATCTCCCACGGGACAGGAGAAAAGGTTGGCAGAACCCCCGGCAGGGGAGTAGACGGCGGGACCTCCAACGACACAGGACACAGGGTTGGCAGGACCCCCGGCAGGGGAGTATTCTGCGGGACCTCCAACGGCACAGGACACAGGGTTGGCAGGACCCCCGGCAGGGGAGTAGACGGCGGGACCTCCAACGGCACAGGACACAGAGCTGGCAGGACCCCCGGCAGGGGAGTAGACGGCGGGACCTCCAACGGGACAGGACACAGGGTTGGCAGGACCCCCGGCAGGGGAGTAGACGGCGGGACCTCCAACGGCACAGGACACAGAGCTGGCAGGACCCCCGGCAGAAGAGTATTCTGCGGGACCTCCAACGGGACAGGAGAAAGGGTTGGCAGGACCCCCGGCAGGGGAGTAGACGGCGGGACCTCCAACGACACAGGACACAGGGTTGGCAGGACCCCCGGCAGGGGAGTAGACGGCGGGACCTCCAACGGCAAAGGACACAGGGTTTGAATAGGGAATGGAGAGGGAACTCGAGCGGAGACTTGAGAGGGGACTCGAGAGGAGACTGGAGAGGGGACTCCAGAGGGGACTAGAGAGGGGAACACGAGAGGGGATTTGAGAGGGGAACTAAAGAGGGGACTCGAGGAGGGACCAGAGGAGGGACCAGAGGAGGGAACTCGAGAGGGGACTCGAGAGGGGACTCGAGGGGGAACTGGAGAGGGGACTCGAGATGGAAACAGAGAGGGAACTCGAGAAGGGACTACAGAGGGGACTAGAGGAGTAACTAGGGAAGGGAACTCGAGAGGGGAACTAGAGAGGGGACCCGAGGAGGGACTAGAGGGCCTAAAGGAGGGACTAAAGGAGGGAACTCGAGAGGGGACTCGAGGGGGAACTGGAGAGGGAACTTGAGATGGAAACAGAGAGGGGACTCGAACAGAGACTAAAGAGGGGACTAGAGGAGAGACTAGAGGAGGGACTAGAGAAGGGAACTCGAGAGGGAAACTAGAGAGGGGACTCGAGGAGGGACTAGAGGAGGGACTAAAGGAGGGAACTCGAGAGGGAACTGGAGATGGAAACAGAGAGGGGACTCGAGAAGGGACTACAGAGGGGACTAGAGGATAAACTAGAGGAGGGACTAGAGGAGTAACTAGAGAAGGGAACTCGAGAGGGGAACAAGAGAGGGGACTCGAGGAGGGACTAGAGGAGGGCCTAAAGGAGGGAACTCGAGAGGGGACTCGAGGGGGAACTGGAGAGGGAACTTGAGATGGAAACAGAGAGGGGACTCGAACAGAGACTAAAGAGGGAACTAGAGGAGGGACTAGAGGAGTAACTAGAGAAGGGAACTCGAGAGGGGAACTAGAGAGGGGACTCGAGGAGGGACTAGAGGAGGGCCTAAAGGAGGGACTAAAGGCGGGACTAAAGGAGGGAACTCGAGAGGGGACTCGAGGGGGAACTGGAGAGGGAACTTGAGATGGAAACAGAGAGGGGACTCGAACAGAGACTAAAGAGGGGACTAGAGGAGAGACTAGAGGAGGGACTAGATAAGGGAACTCGAGAGGGAACTCGAGAGGGAAACTAGAGAGGGGACTCGAGGAGGAACCAGAGGAGGGAACCCGAGATGGGACCGTGGCAGCCGGGACCAGATCCGGGTCTGGAACCAAGGCAGCTGGGGTCGGGACCATGGCTGCTGGGACCAGAACTGGGGCCGAAACCCTGGCTGCAGGGACCGGAATAGCCGCCAGAAACATGGCTGCTGAAGCCAGAAGCCTGTCTATAAGCTCTAGCTTCGACGCCGGAAACACGGCCGTATAGGGCGCTCCCGGAGCCGGGACCATAGCCGCTGGGGCCGGCCCTGGAGCCGGAAACATGGCTGTATGATCCAGCTCTGGAGCCCGGATCATGACTGTGTGGGGCGGACTCGGAGCCGGAAACATGGCTGCGGGAGCCTGCACTGGGGCAGGAACCATGGCTGCTGGGACCGGAACTGGAACCATGGCTGCTGGGGCCCGTACTGGGACTGGGACCATGGCTGCTGGGGCCCGTACTGGGACTGGGACCATGGCTGCTGGGGCCCGTACTGGGACTGGAACCATGGCTGCTGGGGCCCGTACTGGGACTGGAACCATGGCTGCTGGGGCCTGTACCGGGACTGGAACCATGGCTGCTGGGGCCCGTACTGGGACTGGAACCATGGCTGCTGGGGCCCGTGCTCCTTGTCTGGCCTTGCGACGACTCTTCTTAGCAGCCGCCTGAATACTCCGTGGGCCTCCATAAGCCTGACGACTTCCAGCACATGACTCCAGAACAGGAGCAGGAACTGGGGAAGAAGCAGAGGTTGACTCCAGACGGAACACGCCGAGACGTATGGTGTCAGGTTGGGAATTGGGAGGTAGGGGACTAGCATGCCTGGAGCTAGCAGGCCGGGAAAAAGGTTTGACCTCAACGCTGCCCAAAAAGTCCTCCACCCACTCGGGGAGCAACTCCCTCAACCAGGGCCTTGAGGTTACCTCCTGGCGTGCCGCAGAAATAACTGACTGCCTCTCTTCCGTACTGGAGGCATATCGAAAGTCATTCCTCAAGCATGTTAACTTGTACTTTACAGCGTACAAGCTGTCTGCTGGGTCCATTCCTGGTTGGGTCATTCTGTCACGGATGAGTGAAGGAAGCAGGACCCAAATGCAGATAACTCTTGAGAAACCCTTTATTTCAAGGATACAGATAAATACCGAACAGAACACTCTCCGGTGAACTCCGTCACCAACAAACAGTGACCCAACACTGAACACAGACAGAGACAAGACTAAATACAAGAAGGGGTAATCATGACAACGAGAAACAGCCGGGCAGGGGAGGAGAAACACAAGGACAACAGGTGAACACAATCGGGTAATCAGGGAGGGAAACAGACAGAAAGCAGACAGGCAGGAAACGGGGGTGAACACTTAACACAATAAGACAGGAAACCCAAAGACAAGAACAACACCAACACAGACAAAACTACAAACGTGACATAAAATGTGAATTGTGACAAGTACAAACTGAGAGCGTTCAGATAGATAGGACCTAAACCAGCCTAAAGCAGTTCCCTGTATGCCAACTAAGTGCTCTAGTCTTTGCAATAGGATATCATGGTCGATAGTATCAAATGCAGCACTGAGATCGAGCAAAACAAGAATAGAGACAAGTCCCTTGTCTGAGGCTATTAGAATATCATTTGTGACTTTAACCAGAGCTGTCTCTGTGCTATGATGTGTTCTAAAGCCAGACTGAAAATCTTCAAATAAATCATTGTTTTTTAAGTAATCACACAACTGTTTTGCGACCGCTTTCTCAAGAATTTTTGAGAGGAACGGAAGATTAGAAATAGGTCTATAGTTGGCTAAAACCTCTGGATCGAGGTTGTGCTTTTTAAGAAGCGGTTTTATCACTGCTACTTTGAATGATTGTGGAACATAGCCTGATAATAAAGACATATTCATAATATTTAATAAAGAAGTGCTAATTAATGGAAAAACTTCCTTCAACAGCTTAGTTGGAATTGGGTCTAACATGCACGTTGATGGTTTAGAAGAGAGAATCATTGAATGTAATTGTTCAAGGTTTATGGCTGAAAAGCATTCTAGTTTACTATCTAGTGTAATATTAGAACTTACGTTTCCGGGAGCTGTTGATAACACTATACTGGTCAAAGGCAAGAGGTCATTAATTTTGTTTCTAAGAGTAACAATTTTATCGTTAAAAAAGCACATAAAATCATTACTACTGAGTGCTAAGGGAATAGAAGGCTCAATCGAGCTGTGGCTCTCTGTCAGCCTGGCTACAGTGCTGAAAAGAAATATTGCATTATTCTTATTCTCATCTATTAATGAAGAGTAGTAGGCTGCTCTCGCTTTACGCAGTGCTTTCTTATATTCATTGAGAGTAATATGCCAAATTAAACGAGATTCTTCAAGTTTAGTGGAACGCCATATCCTTTCAAGTTGTCTAGACTTTTGCTTTATTTTGCGGGTTTCGGCATTATGCCATGGAGCTAATCTATGTTGTTTTATTTTCTTCTTTTTCAAAGGAGCAACAGAGTCTAATTTTATTCGCAGCGCATCTATAGCACTATCAACAACATGATCAATTTGGGGTGGTGTACATTTTGTATAAGTTTCCTCCCCTACATGCAGACATGCTATCGAGTTAAGTATTGGTGGAATCTCTTCCTTAAATGTGGCTATAGCACTAACAGATAGGTTTCTGCTGCAAGAGCTTTTGACTAATGCTTTGTAGTCTCGTAATAGTACTTCAAAAGTTACTAAGAAATGGTCGGATAAAGCAGGATTATGCGGTTCGACTAATAGTTGCTCAATTTCAATACCATAAGTCAGAACAAGGTCGAGAGTGTGATTACAGTGGGTTGGTTTATTTACACTCTGACAGAAACCAACAGAATCTAATATAGAGTTAAATGCAACAGTAAGGCTATTTTTATCATCGGCAACATGAATATTAAAGTCACCTACGATAATTACTTTGTCTGTTTTAAGAACCAAAGTTGATAAAAACTCAGAGAATTCTGATAAGAATTCTGAATAAGGACCTGGTGCACGATACACTGTAACAAATAAGATTGACTGCAAAGTTGTCCAGGTCGGATGCGTAAGACTAAAAACGAGGCTTTCAAAGGAGGTATAATTTAATTTTGGTTTAGTATTGATAAGTAAACTTGAGTCACAGATTGCTGCAACTCCACCTCCTCGGCCCGTGCCTCGAGCAATATGAGTGTTGATATGGCTAGGTGGAGTGGCCTCATTTATGCTGACATATTCTTCATGTCTCAACCAAGTTTCAGTGAGACAGCATATATCAATATTATAATCAGATATTAAATAATTTATCAATATTGCTTTAGATGCTAGAGATCTTATGTTTAAGAGACCACATTTAATCTTCCTGTTTTGTTGCACTGTAGTAGTTGTTACATTTACTTTTATTAGGTTATTATGTATGACACCTCTATTAGGTTTTACCTTAAATTGTCCTTGGGCAGACACACACACCGCTAATATTGAGTATTTTATTGGGTTCGGGATTCCTATGGATGACTGCCTAGGAGAGAGCGCAGAGAAGCGTGTAAGACTGCGACTCCGCCTCCTGGTCTCAACTCCAGTTTGTCATGGATTAAGTCCACAAAGCCCTGAAATGTTTGCCGAAATGAGATCTGCACCTTCCAAAGTAGGATGAATGCCGTCTCTCTTAATCAGACCAGGTTTTCCCCAGAAGGCTGTCCAATTATTTACGAAGCCCACATTGTTTGCTGGGCACCACCAAGACAACCAGCGCTGAAATGATGACATGCGGCTATACATGTCATCATTGATCAGATTGGGGAGGGGACCAGAGAAGATTACGGTGTCCGACATTGTTTTAGCATAACTACACACCGACTCCACATTAAGTTTGGTGCATTCTGATTGGCGTAAACGAACATCATTACCACCGACGTGAATAATAATCCTACTGTATTTACGTTTATTTGTAGCCAGCAGTTTAAGATGCGCCTCAACGTCGCCCGCTCTGGCCCTCCAACACATACGACCAAATAGGTCGATTGTTCAAGCGCTTATTACGACCTACAGTATAATCACGTTTTAAAGTTTTCTACATCTAGTGTTCTTGTTGAATGCAAACGCTACGGAGGGTCGTATATTCACAAATAACCCTCTCTGGAAAATCCTAAATTGTGGGATAGTTTGGCCATTAAAATGCTTTTTGATTAGATTTCTAGCGAGAAGTGTATATTGTACTTTCAGAATCCACGTCCAGTGGATGTGTAGGATCTATAGTTTGATAGATATTACGAAGATTATTTGAGGTCTCGCCAGGAGAACGTGTATATATTAGGGCTGTCAGTCGATTAAAATATTTAATCGCGATTAATCGCATGATTGTCCATAGCAGGGGCGCCTGGACCTGAAAACATTCGGGGCTTAGCCCACAGTGGCGGCGGCCGCGGCGCAACAGTGGAATTTTCTACTGCAACACTCCCCACACGCAAACACACAGTACACCCACGACTGTTACAATGAAGGCTCGATAATCAGCTCACGGCATATAGGCAGGAGTAACGTGCTATTTTTATGAGTGGGGGGCGGACCTCACCTCCTCTAGTGGGGTCCGGGAGGATGCTCCCCCGGGAAGAGTTTTTTTTAAATATTGAAGTTAAAAGGACTTATCTAAAGCCAGTTGAGTGGCACTTGAAATGTTTGGCTCTATGAAACCTGTTCTTATATGATTCTGTTTTCTTCAAGGTTGTGTCTTCCTGGTCGAATGTACTTATTGTAAGTCGCTTTGGATAAAAGCGTCAGCTAAATGCAATGTAATGTAATGTAATGTAATGTAAAAAAGCATCAATCTGGTGCACTTTGAGAGCAACATTAAGAGATCTATGGATACATCTCTCAACACCCATATGAAACACAACTGTAAGCAGATTTTATTTTTCTCTATGGATATTTTACAAATTACTCCGCTTTTAAACTCTATTAAAGTTTTACTGCCATATAGTATTTTATACCTGTTTTTCATTATTATTTTCTTTATAACTATAATGATCATATGAAGGTATGCCGCGGAAATAATCTTTTGAATAATTTGAGACCAAACCGTTTGAGAATGTAAATACTGAGTTGAGAGAATAGTCAGGGGTTTTGGGTGATGGGAGACACATCTATGGAATCACAATTTCAATAGCTTACCATTAAATGACGGATATACCTTTCTGTCTGTGATGTTTTACAAATCAGATATGAATATGGAACAATGCATAAGCTTCAAATCGAGAGACTGAAATTGTATTTTTCTTTACTGTTCTGTTTTAATTTCACAATAAAGTTAATAGTAATATTATGTTTGATATTATTATGTTTTATGAACTAGACCACTGTTTTTTTTAACCTGCACCGCCTAGTGGTTAAAGCAAGTTATTGAATTTTGTTGTTGATTGTTATATTTGATGAAAAAACATTTAAATATTAAGAGTAGCTTACATACAAAATAGGGGGAAAGTAGAAGGTCAATGATATAAATATAGAATAGAAAATATCAAGAAGATACTGTAGTGATCTCTACAATAAAACAGCTAGTGGAGGACATCCAAAGATAACCTGTTAAGCCCGAGAGACCCCGGTACCAGGGCCCTCCTGCAACATCTTGCAGGAAACAGTGTCTGAGGGCATGTTCATTTAATAAACTATGAATGTTTTATATCCATGTAACGGGAAGAAACTCATCTAACTGATCCTTTTTTTTTAAAAATCCAAAAAAAAAACACAATGCTAACGCTGAGCCTCTGAATTAACAACGAGCGAAACATGCTAACAGATGACTGCACGAAATTCACTCACAAAACCTTATTATTTATCTTTGCTGCACATCTCAACCCATCGTTTCACATCGTGAGGTGACACAGAATCGAGGGGTACCTTCATTATCACTCAATTATACGAACTCTCTGAGATAATAACAAGAACAGAAATCAAAACATATGGCGCTTGGTAGCTAAAAACGCTAAAATGGCTCACCTGTGTCGTAGTCTGGTCAAAAGTGGTCTTCAATGGCATTAAAACGATAAAAACGCTCCTGAAGTTAATCATAGCTTAATCCAATGTGTCTGTGTCCCTTTGAAATGATTTCTGATAATCCATGAGCAATAAATCTGCTTTTCGGTTTTTAGATGTCAGACCTAGAGACAGCTTCACTCTGGTGCAAACCTGCAAGCGCAAAGCCCCCACCTTTTTGTTTTACCATGTGTGTGAGTGGGGAGATTCCCCTTCGATTTTATTGGCTCTAACGGTCAGAAAGAGATGTCAATCACCAAAATCGACCAATGGGTTCCAGAGAAACGGTAAAACCCCCATTTCCACCCAAATCACCTCAGACGTGGAGTTTTGCCAAACCTCTCTAAAAAGGTCAAATATCACTTGTTTTGCATCAATCTTGACACAGGGTACTTATTATATGTTGTACTTTGGATTCCTAAAGCTTTTAGTCTACCTTACCATCATTCAAGGTTAGTTTTCACTATAAGTAAAAAATAATATTTGGACGGACACTATAATTTACAGTTTTTTACTATGTTCAATCTGAATTTTCTTTAAAATAAAAAACATCTATATTGATTCTGACTTTTCTACATCCAACTCACAGGTTTATCATTACTTTGAGAAAAAGATTATTAATTTAACCCTTTTAGAAGGGAAGATATGGTCATTTGTTCTGGGAATGTCATTTTCGAGCCTGAGACCTGAAAAACAGGCTCAGGGCTAAACTTGTTTTAACAGGAGGATGTGCAAAACAGAAAAACTAATAAGGCTTTATTTAAACATTAAAGAATACTTTAAGTTAAGGTATTTGGGGGTATCAACAGATAAATATTATGTCTGACAAAGTACTTAACGTCTAATATATTGCATAGTTTATTTTGGCACTTGACAATCACCTTCCCTGAATTTGACTCAGGTGTAACTAAAGTCTGATTTAAGGGTTGGATATATCTCACATCATTAATCAGAATCTGCAAAGTAACTAAAATAAATGTAGTGGAGTAAAAATACCAGGTTAACCTCTGAATTGTAGTGGAGTAGAACAAAGTAGTATGCTGCTGTAACAAAAACATTTCCCAACTTGGGAAACTTGATCTTATCTTATCTTAAGATGATCGATGGCTACTGCCATATTTGCAAAATGTGCCTCTGCACCTTGACAAGTGCATTTTGCAAGCTTATCAATGAACAACAGGAGGCGTCACAGACAGCTCAGGTCAGAAGAAGCTTTTTTTAACAGCTGGTCTTAACCAGCTGTTAAATAAAGCTCTTCTGACAGCAAAACATATTATTTTTTTTATTTTTATTTTTAATGAACAAGCGGTAGAAAGGAGCCCTCAGCCAGAGCAGCAGCAGCCAACAAGCTGACTGTTGCCATCTGTATACTATGCCGCCGAAACATAATTTCAGCCAATCAGCATCGTCAGATCTGATGCTCAAAGGGCGCCGTGTCAGCGCCCTGGCCTGTGTGTCTGTGAGTTGTTTGGACTCGTATCCAAGGTGACGCTACAGTAGTTGTCGAGGTTGTCTGCAGGTGGAGACTGCGGTGCTAGTGGATCGCCGGAGCTGTGGATTAACATTTACATGCTTATTGTAGTAAGGGCAATGCCTGTAGCACCATGGAGCATATGTGTGGGCTGGACCTGTAAAAAAAGGAAAGGAGTGAGCAGACTCAAACTTTGAGTTGCGCGCGCTGCTAAAGAAACGCGCTACCATGGAAACCAAACAATGGTGTAGCTGTATTAAAGTCCGAGTGGAAACAGTCGTGAGTAAATCTGATTTTGTCAGAAATCGGGAGAAATATGATCCCGGGAGGAAACTGGGGAGAGGGCAATGCAATCGGGAGTCTCCCGCGAAAATCGGGAGGGTTGGCAAGTATGACACACACACACACACACACACACACACACACACACAATGTTCGTATTTAGTCTCCTGATTTTAAAAGGGAATTAAATCATTTGAGTGTTCCCAAAGCACCAGTGTTCTGCAGTTTGTGTGGGCCTACTGTACTGTTGCACAGTGTTGGTAGATTCATAGCTAACCACACTGAAGATAATGGATTATCTCATATGTTTAAGCCTCAATTTGTCGTCGTCGTCGTCCCCCCCCCCCCTCTAACATCACCAGATAATTTAAGGGGTCATTTCTCAAACATTTCTTCCGGGGGAGGATCCGCCTTAGTATGGTTTGATCCCTATTTCCATAGCCCCACCAAAAATATTTTTTTTGGTGGGGCGTAGTGTGTATTTGGCAGGGTGTAGGGCAGTGACCACCAACTGGCGGCCCGCGGGCCACATCCGGCCCGCCAGACATTCTCATCCGGCCCGCACGACGGGGGTGACTGTGGCGTTGGCGGAGTGGTTACTGCGTTCGCCCCCCACCCATTTCTTTGTTTACAACGTCTCGTGAGTAAGGTGCCGTACCGGAGTCCAACAGAGAGGCAGCAGCTGCGGGACAGTATACTGCGTACTGCGAAACCTTCCCTCCCCTGAAGAAGAAGTGATCCTTCGTTGTGAAGAGTCTGGTTAATGCGCTCTGCACCACAGCAGTAGCCCCGCTGCGACAGAGTCCAACAGAGAGGCTGGAGCTGCGGGACAGTAGCCAAGAAGCAGGGTTGGGTTGTAACGGAATACATAACGGCGTTACGTAATCAGAATACAAAAATCAAGTAGGCTAACTGTATTCAGCTGGCGTTACATTTGAAAAACGAGTAATCTTATTACAGTTACTTTCGTAAACCTGAAGTGAATACATTTTGGAATTATATGTGGAAAAGTTTCCTCTCAAAATGTAATATTCATTACCGGCAGAACTGTGTGCACACTGCACAGCGCTGCAGCATGTCTGTGAGCGAGAGAGAGAGACGCAGCGTGTCTGTGAGGTCCCGCCCCCGCACGCAGATGAGAGAGATCTCTTTTAAAATATATTGAAAGTTAGAAACGGAGATGGTTAGATAAAATGTGCAAGATAACGTTTATGTATCATTTCTTTATTGTCGAAATGATGACACAAGTGAATGGCCTGCTGCTGCTGAAGGCATGGGGCAAGTGACTGGAAAAAGTTTTAAAAGTTATTACATCGTTTCAGATAATAAATAATAATGATAATTCATTCTATTTAGGGGCGCCTTTCAAAGCACCCAAGGACACCTTACAATTCATAACATATTCCAAGGAAAGGTTTTAAGACAGTAAAAAGAATGCAGTCTGGGCGATGTTTTTTATGTGGGGTGCAGATGAGAGGGAGCTGTCCAGAATGACACCAAGATGTTGTGTTTGAGTTCATGATAAGCCATGAAAACAGTAAAAGAAGTGTCTCCTGTTCACCAAAACATACCCATCTGTTATGGAAAAAGAAAGTATTCCAAAAGTAATCTGAATACTATTTATAAAATTCTGGGCTATATAAAAATCACTGGCCCGCGATAGTGTCTATTAGTTACATTTCGGCCCTTGGACAAATGTAGTTGGTGATCCCTGGTGTTGGTGACCCCTGGTGATCCCAAACTATTCCACAATTTAGGATTTTCCAGAGAGGGTTATTTGTGAAAAAATGACCCTCTGGAGCGCCTGCAATCAACGGGAGCATGTTGTATCTTACACGACCACTAGAGGTGCTACACTTTAAAACGTGACTATGGGTCGTAATAAGCTGCTGAACAATCGACCTATTTGGTCGTTTTTTTTGTTTTTTAAAGCTGTCAAAATGATCGCGTTAAAATATTTAACGCATTTAACGCATGTGCAGAATGGCCCGCCCCATACATCCCACCAGTGGCAGCGCCAGGGTATGGCTGGGGTAGGCTACACCCATACCAATAAATGGCTTAGCCCCACCATGAAAAATGATGTAAGCAAAATAAAGTAAGCAAAATAAAGTGCGCCAACTCGCGCCGAGAATTGCACAGACAGCAGTTAGTAAGATTGATTTCAGTAGCCACTTGTCTGGAAATACCGAAGACTAGAAACGGTTTTGAAAACTTTTGTCACGTAGTGATCGTCTTCTCAAGAGAACATCTTTGATAATGTCTTCTGGCCAATCAGAATCAATATAACGGCGTGGTGTTGTTGCAGGAAGTCCCGACGGAGAATACTTTTGCTGTAGTACAGGGGTGCACATAACTGGTACGCAGGTTATTTGCGTAATCTGAAAAGCGTACCGTCACTTGTGTCACAAAGCGCATTTGCGTACCGGTACTTGTGAAGCTTTTCCAGAAGGCGGTTAGATCACCGGACGACAGAGTCGGTCTCCGTGTGCACAGACAGGGCTGCTGTTAACGTCGGTCTGTACAACGGAATTGTGCCAAAACTACGCCAACCGGCTGCGGAGGAAGACTCCCCCCTTCACTGGATAACTGCGCTAAAACAGCTGATCACAACATTCACACTCTGTGGTCACGAAGTACTCCACTAGCCGCCGCACCCCCTGTCGACTTAAGACCCCACGGTTTGATGATTGATAGGTGTGTGGGCTGTCTTTCATTTTAACACACAGAAAAATGTTAGAGCGTACACACGGAGCCGTTGGACCCCCAGAGCGTTGCGTATGCCGTTCTATCCACCTTGGGACCCGTTATCGTTTCCTCAGTCGTTTAGTGCCGTATTCGGTCGTCCTCATGTGGCCGAACGGTCTATATGACACTAAACAGTAACGCAAACGACCGTTTTCGTCCTCGTGTGTCCGCAGCCTTAGAGGGATGGGTGGCGCAGTGGTCTGTGCATCTGATCATCAGATCAAGGGGGGTGCTGGGGAACTCCAGTTCGAAACCCGCTCCCGCCGCCACTGCGTCAGGCCGTTGTGTCCTTGGGAAAGACACTTCACCCGGATTTGCTCCTGTGCAATGATCATCAGATCAAGGGGTGAAACCCGCCGCTGCTGCATCTGTAAAGCCGTTGTGTCCTTGGGCAAGACACTTCACCTGAACTTGCTCCTGTGGGTATTGTCCACAGTGACCATTGCATGTAAAAAAAAAAATTGTAATGTGTATCTGTAAAGCGCTTTGAGCACTGGAAAAAGTGCTATAATAAATATAAGGAATTATTAATTAAATTATTATTATTGTATTGTATGAGAGAGGTTCCAGGTTGTCATGATTCTTATGTTATGTCACATTTTAGTTGTGTATGTCTTGTTATGGGTGTGTTTCTGTTCTCCTTGTCATGTTTTCCTCCCTGTGTATTGTCTGCTCTTTTCCCCTGTGTTTTCATGTCTGTCGTTAGTTTCACTGGTGTGTCTAATTTCCTGATTGTTTTCACCCTTCTGTGTCTCCTGTGCTCATCAGTGTCAGCCCCACCCCTGATTGTTCCCACCTGTGTCTTGTTACCCTCTGTTTAAATTCCCCTGTCTCCCAGTGTTCAGTGTCAGTTCATGTTTTTCTTTTGCCACGGAAGGTCTTGTCTTGTCCTCATGCCAGTACTCTGCTCGTCGTCGATTGCTTCTTTCTTCAAACCTACGTTATGCTTCTGAAACGTATTGAAAGTTTAATTAAAAGTGTTTTTCTTTTGTTACCTTTTTGTACAAATAAAGTATATTAATTATACTTTACCTTTGGCTCCCGGGTCGTGCATTTGAGTCCTTATCCTTGTGTTACCAAGTTCTTAACACAGGTTGAATTGAGGCGAATATTTGTAATGTTCAGAGGTTGTTGTGTTTAATATTCATGAGAATATTTGTCATTGTCCAAATGATAATAAACATTAGCATAAAGCATATTTGTCCACTCATATGTTGATAAGAGTATTAAAAACTTGAAAAATATTCCTCTAAGGAACATTTAGAACAGATACAAAATGTGCGATTAACTATGGACAATCATGCGATGAAATATTTTAATCGACTGACAGCCCTAATATATATATGTGTGTGTGAGTGGTCAAGGTCTAACCACTTTGCGATGTCAGTGCTAGTAAACAACAACAACAACAACAACAACAACAACGTTCTACTCTCACCATGAACTGTTGTTGCTTCGCCCCAGACTCACATAATACAACTCATGGTTCTTTGTTTGTCCGTGCAAATAGTTGGAGTTGAACCAATTGTTGAGGTCTAGAGCCAGCTCCTCTGTAGTGAAAACACACACAACGGGTTCTCAATCAGGACCTGCTCCAACAAGCCTGGAAAAGGAAACGTGGTAATAGGCTTGTTTCTATCAGATTAGAGGTCTGAGAAACCTAGGGAGTTGGAATTGTATTTTGGGGATATTTTCTAGGCTGACCGAGGTATGTTTTAGTTATTTTGAATATGACAACTGAAAAAAACTAGATTATTATTATTTCCCTACTGGAAGGGGAGGGGGGACTTGAACTCTTAAACCTCAGACTTTCTGAATCTCTGGCCTCTCTCCTGACTTCACACGCCTGTAACCAGTAAATCTAAATAATGCTCTGCTTACATGATTCCACTCTCCTCCACCACTGTCAAGCTGCACCCTAACAAGCTCATTAATGAACATGTCGGCTGTCATTACTGTGAAGGCTTCACACTTGAAGGCACAGTGATGTGTGTGTGAAAGGGACACTTTCAAGGATCCAATGTTGGATGTCAACACACAAAGACACACACACACACATATATATATATATATATATACACACATCGAAACTGATACTCTTAAAACGTACAGTTTTCACGCTTGGAATAAAACGCACACTGTACGCTATAAATGTACGTATAAATGTACGCTATAGAAAATGCACACAAATCAGACAGTAAGACAGACAGAGAGGACAGACGGAGAGACAGACGGAGAGACAGACGGAGAGACAGACAGAAACAGACAGAGAGACGGTTGGAGGGAAGAAAACACACAGTTTTCCAGCTGATTAATTTTTCCAATTTCGCCGAGACACGACCGTAACCTTCTTCAATTAAAACACCACTCTGGAGACAGACACTGTGTGTGTGTGTGTGTGTGTGTGTGTGTGTGTGTGTGGTGTGTGTGTGTGTGTGTGGTGTGTGTGTGTGTGTGTGTGTGTGTGTGTGTGTGTGTGTGTGTGTGTGTGTGTGTGTGTGTGTGTGTGTGTGTGTGTGTGTGTGTGTGTGTGTGTAGTGTGCGTGCGTGCGTGTGCGTGTGTGTGCGTGCAAAGCTGATGGTTGTATTTTATTGAGTGGAAAATTGAATCAAATTGTTTCTTTCAAACAGTCTGCTCTCTCCCTTCACCTCCTCCTCCTCCTCCTCCCTCCTCCTCCCTCTCCTCCTCCTCCTCCTCCCTCACTTCATCAACAACACACTTTGTCTTCCATTTTACCAGGTCTGAGGGGCCAATAGCATGTAATCTCTGTCATGTTTTTACTTCCTGTCTTGGTGTGTTTCCCACCTGTCTTGATAGCATCTGACCTCCTGTCCTCCTTCATCCCCTCATTACTGCAGCCTCTATTTAAGTCCTGGTTTTCAGTTTAGTCATTGTTGGATTATTTTGTGCAACGTGTAGTTCCGTTCAGTTTGCCTTGCTTTGCCTGGAATAAACCTGAATCAAAGGTATACTGATACGTCTGGCTGACTCCTGTATGTGGGTGCACCCTGCTCCACTACCTGTAAAACCACCAATGTTACCAAGACTGGAATATCTAGTATTTCATGGAGCCAGCAGGAGGAGTTATCTGGACCTTCTATCTCATTACAGCCAGCATGACGTTAACATGTGGGTCGTTGTTACGTTTCAACTATTGGATGATTAGGTGTGGTTCATAAATACAACAATAATACAGAAAAGTGCCTTTTACTTGAATGATTTGTATTAATTATTTCCATACAAAATAAATGTTGTTGCAGTTTACATACAAACTTGTTTCCCTTCTCATCCCCACAGGAGGTTAGCTGCTTGGTTATTCACTTCCTTCTTTCCTCGGGCACTCCAACATTCCCAGAGAAACTCCTGCTGTCTGGGAATTCTCAGCAGCTATTACGTCTGAAGGTTATCTAGGTTTTACTGGGGTCTTTCCTTTCCTTATGTTTGTTTAATACTTGCATTCTCTGTGGCTGTTGCTTTAACAAATTATGTCATTGAGCACCAAAAACGTGGACCCCGGCATATACAATCAAACATCTCTGATTGTGCTGACTCCTGGTCCTCAGAGAGCACAACCCAATCCACCCTGGGAGGCCCCTCCATGGATTACCATGAATTCAGTCCATTGACCTCTTGAAACATGACTTTGTTCTCCTCCTCTGCATTTGCCAATTATTTCTCAATTGGAAGTAATCCTTGTTCTTAAAGGTGGGGTAGGTAAGTTTGAGAAACGGCTCGAGATACACTTGTTATATTCCATGGAATGCTCTTAACATCCCGATAGCAATGAATATCTGAAGTGCTTTGACAAAAAATCCATAAAAAAACATCATCAGTGGAAGCTGTAGTACTGTAAAAAGCACGACCAATCATCTGAGCCGGCCCGGCTAAAGTAACTGGATGGCCTACCTGCCTGTCAGCCTTCCATCTGGTCACAAAGTTATCTCGTGCCCTCATTGGTCATTGTGTGTGTTGGAGGAGGGGCTCTGTAAGGCAGTGGCAGATTTTCTCCGTTCGTGTATTTTCAAATTCTAGCGCACTCGAGCTGCTTTCTCCAAAATTACCTACCCCACCTTTAAGGTAACTGTTTGAGGTTATTGTAGATGTTGTCCGGCATTTTAATCTCACAAGGTAGTACAAACAGACACACCCAGTAAGGCAGCAAAAGGAAACGAGTCCAACATTCCTGATATGTTCTAGCAGCAGTTCCCAGGGAGTGTGTGTTGTTTATATATGTGTTGGTATGCAATATGTATGTGGACTTGTGCTTGCATAACTTCTCCATGGTATTTTCAATGTGTGTGTGTGTGTGTGTGTGTGTGTGTGTGTGTGTGTGTGTGTGTGTGTGTGTGTGTGTGTGTGTGTGTGTGTGTGTGTGTGTGTGTGGTGTGTGTGTGTGTGTGTGGTGTGTGTGTGTGTGTGTGTGTGTGTGTGTGTGTGTGTGTGTGTGTGTGTGTGTGTGTGTGTTGTCTCTCCTCATGCTGTGTTGTAACTGTCTCTGTGGGAAACAGGCATATCCTCCGCAGCCCCCCGCTCCTCCAGGGGTCACAGCAGAGGTCGCAGTCGAGGTGTCAGGAAGGTCATTTCCGTGCCCATAATTCTCCTCGGGCTCAGACACCAGGTACATTTCTCACCCTGATGGAGAATGGTACACGTACAGCGATGACTGTGCACAGCAGGAGGCAGAGAAGCATACAGATCTGTCTGTCTCTTCAGCATACTTCATCTCTCTATTTGACCCGTCTTACTCTCTTCATCCCTTTTTTTTCACCGTGGTCAAACTGATTTTGGAGCTGTTTTCTTTACTTACTTTCAGCACTGAGAGTGAACAGAAAATCATCAAACAGGATGAAGATGGCGGCCATGTTGGAAGTTCAAATCTCTGTAAACAGCCTGAAAGCTTGCAAAGCGTTTTCCGTAATAAGCTGCTTCGCTAGCTGAATTCACCTTTTGTTATTATCAGATCATCAATTTATATCTGACATCACTTTCTTGTTAGCTGCCTTTCAAAAAGAAAATAAATGGGTTTACGATACATATTCTAAATATACTATAAGAGATATTTGTATCTGCGTCATGATTAGCTCCTATACTTGATGATTTGCTCCTATACTTGTTAGTGTCATAACGTGGCTCAAAAGCTATGACAGAAAGCTGAATGCAAAATATTATTATTTTCACTTTCATATTTGGGATTTTTATTTAATTTCTAATTTCCAAAACGTTGCAAATATAAAACACAGACAAATGAAGAAACATGTTGACCAATATTGACAGATGCGCACTCTGTGAAACCTGCGCAAGCCTAGCAAGCCTACACACACAAACTACACTCATACTTCGACACACACACACACACACACACTACACTGCCATACAGCCTACCACTCATTCCTCGTCACTTCTTGCGTTCCTTCCTCCTTCCATTTTCCCTCTCTCCTCCCTCCTCTCCGTGGCGTGCGATCCGACCATCTATCCATCCTGTCCTCCTCCACAGGGAGCCCCCCCCCTTGTCTTCCTCCCTTTCCCTCCGTCTGACCCGGCGACCTGAACCATACAGACAAACATTTATGCAGCAAAAGCAACATTCATACTCTGATGATTAAGCTGAGGCTCGACCTCTGATTGACCAACGGTAGTTTCCTTTATTTTAAAGTACTGTATGAGTTGTACCGACATATCATTTTTAACAGTTTTAACATTGTGAGGCAAAACACTGGAATAGTAAGGACCATAAGATCCTATGACTTTACAGAGAACACGTTACATAATCCTGAATGAAACAATGAATGTAAAATATAACTCTTAAAGCGATTAAATTCAATACATTCTTCTACAATTTGAGCATTATGACCATTTCCAGTTCCCTTGATTCAAAATCTAAATGATTATGAACTTGTTTGTGGTGAGTTGCCTGAAATAAGGTCTGTGGTTAACACAAGCCGAAGATATTGTAATGTTGTGTTCTACGACATACAATGCTTCAGTAAATACGCCACTGGGGAATGTCGAAGCTTCTATGCGTCCTTAAATCGGAGGCTACTAACAATTGGCTAAATGAGACTGCTAAAAACGTCGTCACGCAGAACATGACCTGCCTTCAGCGTATCCCTGGTGATGCGCAGTGACCGTGATGTCGTTTGTGCTTGCGTTGCGTACCACTCCAAAGTCTCGCCCACCCACCTCAATAACCACTGACCTTTCTACGAGCAACAAATCCAATCATAGCTCTATGTAGCGGAGCAAGCTAGCAGTGGAGGAAATCATAGAAACAAAACATAAGTAGCCGCTTTACCGCAAGGCCGGGTCGGCTTAAAAATAAACGTCATCACTGCACCACTCTATTGTGTGATGTGACCGGTAGCTTATGGAGGCTATAGCTAGCTAATAGAAGCAGCCTTTAGAGTCGTGCTGAGGCACCTTGATGAGAATATGACGACCCTTCCCTTCGTTCAGAATTTGAGAGATATATTGGGATGGTTTTTATTCCAAATAGAAAAAATAACATGACATGCAGTACCTGAATATGAGATACTGGTTGACGTTGCATGATATATCTTCCACGCTTAATTCAAAATGCTAGCTAACGTTCGAGATTTTAAAAATGTGAAAATCAATGTGTAATGATCTGAATGAATGAATTAGAATGTGTGTGTATGCAAAATGCAAATGACATGTAGTTACAAGGTCCCTTGTAAACATGTTGGGGGAGTTTGTCCATGTGTTTATACATGTGTACATGCAATATAAATAATATAGTGTGTGTGTGTGTGTGGTGTGTGTGGTGGTGGTGTGTGCGTGTTGTGTGTGTGTGGTGTGTGTGTGTGGTGTGGTGTGTGTGTGTGTGTGTGTGTGTGGTGTGTGTGTGGTGTGTGTGTGTGTGTGTGGTGTGTGTGTGTGTGTGTGTGTGGGTGTGTGTGTTGTGTGGTGTGTGTGGTGTGTGGTGTGTGTGTGAAAGAAAGTTTAGTACAAGAAGGAAAGAAGAGGAGGAGGCATACACTGAAGGAAAAAGGAAACGAGGAAGGAGGGATGAGCTCAGCTGTGTCCTCGTCTCATTTTCAATCTCAACCTAATTAATTGGGCTGAATTAATCTAACAGTGAGGACACACACACAGACACACAAACACACACACACACACACACACACACACACAATGGTTTCGTAACCCAAGGGTAACACGTATGCTTGCTTCCACACATGCACAATTTTCCACTCGAAACATAAAGACAACCATGTGAATGAGCTCACACACACACGCACACACACACACACCCCGCTGCGTTCCCAGTGGCAGGCGGCACAGTCGGACATGAATTACTGCCCAATAGCATCATCCATCTGCTTTCCTTACAGCTCCCTCTCCCTCCTTCTCTCTCTCCTTTCATCCCTCCTTCTTCTCCATCATTACTCCCTCATCTCCTCCTCCTCCCTCTTTTTTTTCATCACCATATCTCTCCCAGTCCTTCCCCACAGTACGTCTGCTTCTCCCTCCCTGCTACTTCCTATATCTCTCATCTCTCTCCTTCCTTCCCTCCTGGACATGTGCTCCTACAATAATGCAGAGTAAATCACATGTCCTCTTTATCAAACTGTGTATATATAGAAATGGTTATTGATTGGGATAAACCCCTTGAGATGCACCATCTCGTTTTCAAGGGGGTCCCGACGATAGCAACGACTTACAGACACACATAACAAAACATGACACACAAGACAACCACATACAGTCCGTAAGTAACAATTCAGCGATGCACACAATCATTACAATTTGAGACAGTCGAGCAAATCAGTTTCATCAATATCAGTTTCATCAATATCAGTTAATAACAAGTGCAGACCAGCTGAAAGTGAGATGATAATGTCTAAACATAGCCAGTGATGCAAGAGATCTAATAGCAGCAGGTCAAGTAGTCCAGTCGGTTGGGGCTTTGAACATGAACGCTCTTCTGCCAATCCATTTTTTTGTCTCCGTCTCTGTCTGTCTCTCTGTCTTTGTAGTGTGCCAACCAATGTTAGGGTAGTTATTCAAAAAGAGAATGCATTACACATTATTAGCTACTGTAAAAAAAAGTAATGCCTTACCTAACATGCCTAAAATACTCACTGCTGAAAGTAATTAGTTACACTATTAGTTACATTACTTTTGGATTACTCTGTAACATGCACCATTAATCAAAGGACAAATAACAACAACAATTTAAACCTCATGTACGCCACCTCAGCACAGATACTTCATGTAATAAGCACATTACTGGACCTGTGTTTCTGCTCTGTGTGTGAACATCAGCCATGTTTTCTTTATCTCGGTTTCCATCAGAACAGTACTCCAGGTAGTCAAAGGTTGTCCTGTCTGATGGCGACCGCCTGGTACCTGTATCTTGCTGAATATGTTTCTGAAAGATGCCGATTCCACCGTTGAAAGGGCAACATGTCCTAAAGGAGGTTTGCTACGACAAGCGTGTTTACCTCTCCTTTGAGACGCTGTCCTTTCTGCTCCGTCCCCTTATAGCGCAAGTGAACTATCTCCCATTATGCAGATAGAAGACCTTACGCACTGTACACACGGTTCCGCCGCGTGCTTCAACAGAGACGCTCCCCATTCACTTAGAACGGGGTGACGTCATGCTTTGCCGAATTGCATTGTGGTTCTGTTGCTTCGCTTTGCCTCCGTTGCTCGCGTTGAAATTTGAGAAAAGTTCAACTTTTCAAGCGTCGACGGAAGCGCCAGCCAATCGAATAATATGCCAGTACAAGCGCTAGCCAATCAACGCGTTACTTAGCGTGTTACCCCCAACACTCGTGCAAACACAATTAAAGGAGACAAGAAGGATTATGTATGACTGAGTTCACGCATTGTCTTCAGAGGGTCAAAAGCGATGCGGAGAAGACTCTCTGAAGCCGCCTGTGCACACGGAGACCGACCCTGTCGTCCGGTGATCTACCCGCCTTCTGGAAAAGCTTCACAAGTACGTCGGTACGCACATGCGCTTTGTGACACAAGTGACGGTACGCATTTCAGATTGTTGCCGCGCATGCGTTCCTGCGTACCAGTTATGTGCACCCCTGGTCATATGACCATATTTACAAAAATATAAAACTAAATTATTTTTGTATTTATGATCATATGAGTTTATCAAATTAGTTAAGAACATTGAAGACTGTTAACATTAGAAAGTTGCCATAGGACTGCAGACAGGAAAATAGATCCTCTTTAAAACATTTTATTAGCCTGCTATTTGAAAGGTGCTGGATTAGAATAGCACCGTGATAACATTAGGGACATTAGTGATGGGTAGAAAGATGGAATAACCCTCTTCGGATCACAGCTTTTCTGAGAGGCTGAGAGATCGCTGTGACTTCCGTAAATTAGTCTAAGGCACATATGGAGAGGTTGTTTATCACACGGATCTATCGTTACCCTGGTTTTAAGATCTGTCCGGTGTTTCAGCTTTATTTGTTTCATGAGTACCGCTGATAAAATGTCTCACGATCATATCTGCTACTTTTGTGTCTCGAGTGCCGGTGTTGCAGTATAACTTGAGTCATGACAACTGGCGACATTCTATTATTTTCGTCATAGGAATGCGGGGCGTGTTCATTGAGGACCCATTGTTGACTTACCATGTCGATCGCCTCGTTTGTCGTTTACGTTCATCTTTTGCTATTTCTGCCTTCCTACGATCACTTTGATGCACATTCAGTCCCTCGTATGTGAGGTTGTGGGTGAGAGGTGGATATCGTGACGCTTACAGGGAGGTATCGAACGTTACAAAGTAGGGACTGTGTGGATGCCTGTTCAAATATTGCAAACTTGAATAAATCATTTAAATTATATATTTGTGTCCGACTTTCATTTGTACATCGTTCTTAATGTGATGTATAGTAGCTCTGATAGCTGTCCATACCTTCAGACAGCCTCAAAGTAAAACACAAGTTGTTTATTCACAGCCCGAATGCTCATCGAGATGACTGATCACTCATGACAAGTTGTGATCAGCTCCGATTAAATTGTGATATCAATGCTGTAGCTATTCTCCAGGGAGCACGTTTTTTTATGAAATACCTTTATCCCTCTCATCACAACAAGACTCTACACTGTGCAGGAAAAACAATTACATACATGAAACTAACCTTGATGCATGGGAATGAAACACACAAACTATCTTCCGTGGCTATAGTGATGTGTCACAGTAACGGTCAACCACAGAAACGTAAGTCCAGCGGGGCACAAGTTGAATACATATACAGTAGTTCTATTATGCCTTTAAGCGATACGTTTTCAGTCAACAGCCTTTGTGCCCTGTCATGTGGCCTTTGTGCCCTGTCATGTGGCCTTTGTGTCCTTAAAAAAAATGTGAACGGGAAGGCCAAATGGCCTTGCCCCTAAAATGACGAAATTCCAAGCCTGCCCACCAGACTGTTCAGTGTGTGTCACTTAGGGACTTCATG
The DNA here is from genome assembly GCF_902827115.2 of Pseudochaenichthys georgianus. Classification (NCBI taxonomy): domain Eukaryota; kingdom Metazoa; phylum Chordata; class Actinopteri; order Perciformes; family Channichthyidae; genus Pseudochaenichthys; species Pseudochaenichthys georgianus. The sequence continues at coordinate 127,520 of NW_027263135.1, forward strand.
AGATAAAAAAGGCTGAAGCTGTATAAGGAACTCTCCAGAACATTTACATTTCATGTGACACCTGTGTCTTAGCAATTCTGTCTGCCTTCCGTGTTGCACCATTAGGACCCACTGATATAAAATGCTTAACTGCCTAAATTGCAACTATGCACTTTTTGGTGGGCTAAGCCCCAACTTGACATATTTTTGGCTTCATTTAAAGTGCCTGAATGTAAGTTTAAATATTATGCAATGCAAAGTTTTTCTTGGCCTTCATTACCGTTATAGAAGGAAAGATAACAGTGATAGTTATGTTTCAGAATAACCTTTATTGGAAATTGTTAGAACAATCTCACTCGTCCCCGGCTTGAGCTTCAAACTCAGGATCCATGTATTTCTGATCCTCTCCAGAATGGAAGGAGTCATCACATACAGAGCATCAACTAGTTCCTGAGCAGTGTCCTTCACATGCTGATATCCAAGAGAGGGAGATACACAGTCACAAGATGGAGGAACAGAAAGCAGTATTCAATGTTTACTTCAGATTAGCTCCACGTCAGAAATGAGCATGCTTGATGTCTCTCTCCATAGAGGCTGAATCATCATGTTAATCACATAGCTATCATCTGCCTCAAACAGTCCTGATGCTCTTTTGGTAAAGTAACTCAAAAGTAGGCTAATATAAAAGTAGTGTAACTCATTACATTTCAGAGACAGTAATATTGTAATGTAACGTAGCCTATTACTTAAAAAAGACAGTAATAAGTAATTGTATTACATTTTGGAAGTAACTTGCCCAACACTGCAGATGATCCAGTCATCTCGATGAGCGTTCGGGCTGCGAATAAACAACGTGTGTTTTACTTTTAGGCTGTCTGAAGGTATGGACCGCTATCAGAGCTACTATACATCACATTAAGAACGATGTACAAATGAAAGTCGGACACAAATATATAATTTAAATGATTTATTCAAGTTTGCTATGTTTTGAACAGGCATCCACACAGTCACCTACTTTATAATGTTCGATACCTCCCTGTAAGCGTCACGATATCCACCTCTCACCCACAACCTCACATATACGAGTACTGAATGTGCATCAAAGTGATCTTAGGAAGGCAGATATAGCAAAAGATGAACGTAAACGACAAACGAGGCGATCGACATGGTAAGTCAACAATGGGTCCTCAATGTACACGCCCCGGATTCCTATGACGAAAATAATAGAATGTCGCCAGTTGTCATGACTCAAGTTATACTGCAAGACCGGTGTTCTCACACACAAGCATACGCACACTCGCACCAACAAAAGCACACACACAAAGCGGAGCAAAGCAGAAACAGAAACATGTATTTTTCTAGGCAAAACACACACTGACTGACTTCCCACGGACAATATGTTAACAGTAGGCACTAAATACCCGACTGATTCACCTCACGTCTTCGAGACGTTGCTAGAAATATTGCTAAGGCTCTCCCTCACAGAGCTGAACTGACCAATCAGAATCTGGGTCCCGCCTGCTTCATTTGCATATGGCTCACTAGTGAACATGTAGGCCATATGAACTGCAACTAGTTAACTAGTGGATACATATTAACACTAGAACCGCCAGAGGTCGCTGTATACCTAAAACTGCCAACGGGTAAAATGTACCCGCTATTGATTTGCAAGGTACAATGTTATTTTAATTATCATACAGAACAGTGAGTTTTGATCGCAGAGGGAGGAAACTTATACCAATAGAATCTGTGGACTCTCAGCTTTTCATATGATATGGTTTGTGCAGATAGTATGAAGTATAAAATATCGCTACCAGTGCTGATTTAAACGCTTGGTGTTAGACTTGTGTTTTGTTTAGGTACAAATCTCTCGATCTATCTATCAATCTATCTGTAATGTTCTGTTCTATGGACATATAATTGTCTACATAAACAGACAACGCGGACTACTTCTCTCATTCCGAGTGTCCATCTTTATTCAACTGGCACGTAACCTGCACACATGCATTACGTCCTCAACGTGAACTCAGTCATCCAAGATCTTGTATTCTCCAAGATATTACACTATCTATAACTATCTATATCTCTCTCTATCTATCTATCAATATATCTACACTGAACAAAAATATAAACGCAACACTTTTGTTTTTGCTCCCATTTTTTATGAGATGAACTCAAAGATCTAAAAAAATTTCTATATACACAAAATAACCATTTCTCTCAAATATTGTTCACAAATCTGAAAGAATCTGTGATAGTGAGCACTTCTCCTTTGCCGAGGAATCCATCCCACCTCACAGGTGTGGCATATCAAGATGCTGATTAGACAGCATGATTATTGCACAGGTGTGCCTTAGGCTGGCCACAATAAAAGGCCACTCTGAAAGGTTCAGTTTTATCACACAGCACAATGCCACAGATGTCGCAAGTTTTGAGGGAGCGTGCAATTGGCATGCTGACAGCATGTCAGAGCTTTTGCAGCGCACTATTTAACCCGTCCCCCCGTCGACGCCATCATATAACTTTGCGTGGGGCCTCATGTTGGCCAGGGATGGCCCTGTCTATATATGCTGGCATTGGGCAATGTAATAAGGACATAGTCAATTAATTGTCATTGTTATGCCAGTGTTTCCCCTTTTTTTATTATTTTTTTTTATTAAAATAATAATACGTGGCGCTCGAGTCATCGCCATGGAGGAGCACACAGCCTCTGTGAGCGAGCAAGACAGAGAGAGAGCTAGAGAGAGCACACCTTTATCTATTTAATATAGTTGTAAAAAATAAAGTAAGAAATCATTCCAATGTGTACTATAGGACAGTACAAAAAAACTGTTTAAAAGGGGAGTGATTAGTAAAATATGCATAAATAAAAAGAAAGAATACTAACTAGGTAACATAAGATAAGAATAAACAAGTTTAAATGATTTGTTATTGGTTGTGATCATATTCTAAAGATGTTTGGATTATTGAAAAGTATAAAGCTCTCTTTCATCTGGGTGTTGAGAGCTGTGTCCATACATTCATGTTGTGCTCAAAGTGCACCAGATTGATGCTTTTAACTTCAACATTTAAAAAAGAAATCTTCCCGGGGGTGCATGCCCCGGACCCCCCTAGAGGATGTGAGGTCCACCCCCAAATAAAGCAGGTTCGAATAATTAAATTACATACATTGTATTTTGATTGTTTGTTATGTGGATGTGTAGTATTTGTGTTACTGTATGTTCAATAAAGGTGATTTAGCAAAATACACCTGTCGAGCCTCAAGTGCCATAGCACCGCTGCTATGACTCCATTATAGGGGAAACGCTGTATGCTGACGATACACAGCTGTACCTATCTTTCAAGCCAGATGAACAATATCAATTATCAAAAATACAAGAATACCTAACAGATATGAAAGCATGTATGACCTTCAACTACTTATTATTAAACACTGACAAAACCGAAGTCATTTTGCTTGGCCCCAAACAAATCCAGAAAGAAGTATGATTTAACATAACTACTCTTGGTTGTATTACCTTGGCCTCCAGCTTCCCAGTAAAACATCTTGGCATTATATTTCACGAGGATTTCTCCTACATATCTTAAATAAAGCACGTTTCACGGACTCCCTTCTTTCATCTCCGCAATATCACACAAATTAGACACATTCTGACTCAAAACGATGCCGAAAAACGGATTCAACATCTACGCTGGATTACTGCAACTCCCTTTTTTTATCGGGCTGTCCCATCGACTATAAATCTTGAACTGGTACAAAATGCTTCAGCTGACGAAAACAAGGAAAAAGGACCATATCGCTCCAATTTGAACAGCTCTACAGTAAAGTCCAGAATCAAATTTGAAACTCTTTTTAAACTACAAAGCACTAAATGGAAAGGCATCATCATACCTCAAATATCTTTTAATCCCGTATTGTCCCTCTTTACGCTCCAAGGGTGCAGGTGTTTCAGGAGTCAGAGCGTGCAGCTAACTCCCTGGAACCAACTTCCTGTTGTTATTAGGGAGGTAAACAGTGTCCAAAATGTTAAGAGCTGAGGAAGACTTTTCTTTTGAATAAAGCCCATAGTTATACCTGGTTTTAGATTCCCCTATGTTTGTCCTCCTGAGTCCTACATGTTATGGTATTTTATTTTATAGTGTTTACTGTTGTTCTGTTGTATTTTATCTCATTTTATTTGTATCTACTTTATTTGTATTTCAAGTTCTATTTATCATTTTATTATAATTGTAACTTTATTTTACACTGTCATCTATGTTTATTCATCTGTACAGCCCACTGAGGCAGACATGTTTTGTGATATTGGGCTGTATATATAAACTTTGATTTGGTTTGATACAAAATGAAAATGAACTCTGTGATGCCACCTGGTGGCAGAACCAATCACACTCAGGATCATGGATGATGTGTCAGTTTCATTCAGAATATGTGAGTGACATTATTAAAGAAACACACACACACACACACACACACACACACACACACACACACACACTGGAGCCGTCTGTCACTGAGTCCATATTGTCTTTATGTGTTTTTGGTCACTCTCTCTGTTACGGAGGGAAGTCCAGAGGCCAAAGGTCTCACACACACACACACACACACACACACACACACACACACACACACACACACACACATGAAGAGGCTCTCCTCTGACCTCTGACCTCTGACTCCTCGTTTCTCTCACGTTCCTGTGTCTGATCCTCTCTCTCTTTCACTCTCCACACTTGGCTCTTCCTTTCTCAGCTGGTTTCTGTTGGCTCATGCCCTCACACACATGATGACTGGCTTTCCTTCTGAGAGCAATTTGGAATCATTCACAGATATTATTTGCTATCTTATCAGTTACACAAGTCGTCTGGCTAATTTAAATATGAGCTTAACTTATGATGGAGAAGACTGTTATTAGGACGCAGTGGTGGAATGTATCGAAGTACATTTACTCAAGTACCGTACTATTTTGATTTCTGATTTCTGATTCTGATAACAAATGTATTTTTAAGATGATATGATCCGGAACTGTATTACTATATCTCGTTAAAAAAAAAATCTGAACCTTGACAAACATTTAATTGCTCATACATTTTGTGTAACCTCTATTTCCCTTGGGGTCACCGGGTTAATATGAAGATGCCATTGTTGTACAATCATGACTGTGATTGCTTATTTTACAATATAAACCTTTCAAATATTCCAAACTTTGCATCACTTTTAAAAAGAAAAGTGAAAATAATGTAATCAACAAATACACATTATTCTAGAGGATTATGGCTATTCATGGTTTAAGATACACACATTTATATTTACATTTATTTGTACACTTTTAACATGTACATGTTGTGATATAATCCTGGTAATGAACAAATTAGGGTTGCACAACATTGAGGGGAAAAAATCATTCCTATGTAACTTTTTACTGCAATATGTATTGCAAAATAAAGAAAGTATAGGAATAATTAAAGGACAAATCAACCCAAATAATAATGACAACTTTAATTATAACTTTATTTGTAAAGCACCTTTCATGCAGGATGTGTGTGCTTAACAGAACAAGCAGAAACACATTACAACCTTATTGAAATAAATAGAACGCTGTTACAAATATGAAATAGAAAAAATGTGATCACAATACAATAAAGCATGAACATTAACACCGGTACAATTTGCCTGCATTAAAAGCCATAACAATTAAATAAGTAAAAAGTAAATGAAAATGTTGCATTTGAATGCTAAGTGCAGCAATCTGGTGCACTTAGAGGTGAAAATGAAGAGGCTAGATGTAGTAGAGGGTAGACATATACGATCATGACGCAGCATGAAGCACAAACCCTCTAAGTAATGGAGGGTTTTGAGACACATTTATTTTTTATTTGACTTAAATGAAGGATCTGAGTACTTCTTCCACCTCTGGCCTCAGACACAGTACCTGTCTCTGTCTAAGGAACACCACCTTCAGCTGCACCTTTAACGCTCACTCATTAACCTCCTGCTTAATCAGTACAGTAGAACTGTGAGCAGTTGCCAGGCAACCAGCAGAGGCCCCAGGAAGTTGGCATTCAAACCACGACTTGTTGTATTCCCCCTCAGCATGTGTACAGATTCAATTAGTTGACCCATATGGAGCAGAGTCCCTGTAGGACGCAGGTTGGAATCCAGCCTCCGGACCCTCCACGCATCCCCTTAATCTCCCCTGTCAAAACTAAACTAGCCCCACTGACAAAACTGAAACCTTGACTTAAATTAAACGTATTTTGTCAAATAAAGTTTGATTAAAGTCAACGTTTCAGTTTTTCCAGTGCAAACTAATTTAAACACTGACTTAAATAGTGTATTACGTAAACAGATGTCACATAACTAAATAAGAAAACGTTCAACTAACCTTAAGCATGTGGAACCTGTTGACATAATACATTTAATTAAAGTCAACGTTTCAGTTTTTTCAGTGTAGCTTCATTTGTACCGGAATCGTCAATTTGTCACAATTACTAGGTAGGCTACCTGTCGAGGAATGTAAACACTTACCTAATCTGAGTATCACAATGAAAGACATGCAAGGCAAGGCACGTTTATTTATATAGCACTTTTTAACGCAAGGCAATTCAAAGTGCTTTACAAAAAATGAAAGACATTAAGAAAATGGCATTTAAAATCAGTTATTTAAAAAGAAAAGATAATAAAATAAACATTAAAAGAAAAAATACATGGATAAAAGTTACAGTGCAGTTTAAGATATGAATAGTTCAATTAAAAGCAGCGACAAAAAGAAAAGTCTTCAGCCTGGATTTAAAAGTAGTCAGAGTTGCAGCGGACCTGCAGGTTTCTGGGAGTTTGTTCCAGATGTTTGGAGCATAATAACTGAACGCTGCTTCTCCAGGTTTAGTTCTGACTCTGGGGACAGAAAGCTGACCAGTCCCTGAAGACCTGAGAGATCTGGATGGTTCATCATTTAGCAGGAGGTCAGAAATGTATTTTGGGCCTAAACCAAAGACAAAGTATGAGTTGTAAGACAAAGTATGAGTTGTGAGCTAGACGGCCTCTCATAGTATACGTCTACCTATAATATATACATTATTTTGAAATGTATTGTAACATTGTAATCATGCTTGTAATCCCCATTTGATTTGAAATGTAAAGTTATCTGATTGCATCTTTTTTGAATGTACCTGTAAGAGAATACAGTTCCCTTTTACGTATCCTGATTACGTAATCGTGTAATGCGTTAGTACCTATTCCCCGCAGACAGAAAGACATTTTGCCAAAAGAAGAATATGTAAATAAACGGTTGATATTTGAATGTAGTGATACAGTATGTCATATACGCATATTTCCCATATGAAAATGATGTATTGAATATTGAATACATGCATTTTTTTATATATATCTGTAAGATATTGATTATAGGCCTGGACTTTTTCTGCATAATAATACTCCATAATACTTACATATTTAGCCTTTAAGTGTTTTGCTTACTGGGATTTGGATGTTACTCTAGTCCATATCGTGATTTCAATATGTTTGATCAGTGGTGAAGCCCTTCCTATTATTGTCTTTATGTATTTAGCTTTAGTTTAAATAGATTTTAAAATACCTGTTGAACACACACACACACACACACACACACACACACACACACACAGTCCCTTTGACCAGCATGTGGTGGTCACTCTGTGGTCATCTGAGACACACACACACACATTCACGTTGAGCCTTGTGCACTCTCAAAACAAATGCCTCGGCTCAACAAAGAAAATCAACGCAACAGTTTGCATCGATGTTTATTGAGTTATGACAACGTCTAATGACATTGTCTTAAAGCAACAAAGTTATTTGAGTTAGGGGAGAAGGCTTTTCCTCTACAGTCAGAGGTGTTTTTAATTACCACTTACTTCATAGTTGGAGCATAAACAAGTTTTGAAGTTGATTACTCAAAAGATTAAGTTGCTCCAACTTGTTTTACCGCATGACTTCAAAGGAATTTAAGTTGCATGAACTTAATTACCATCATTGTGAACACACGTTTTGAAGTTGACAACCATTTATAAATGAAGTTGCTCCAAATATATTGTATTCAATAGTTTTTTTTCTTAGCTTTTTCATGTTTTTGATTCCGCAACAAAAATATTAGGAAATTCACTTTTTATTTTAACTGCAGTTGTTTATTTCAACACCTGATGTTTCAATCAGGAGAGACTTCATTTAGTTTGAACATGTATGACACATGCCACACAGTATGATAAGGTGCATGAACACCTGAAGTCACAGCTGACTGCAGGAGAGAGGAGAACCATTGTATAGTGTGGCTGCAGCGCGCTGATTGGCTGCTGGAGAATGAGGTGAAATGTGATAGGCTGAAGAGACGCCTGTGATGAGCTGGTTATAAGCAGCTGCAGAGTGAATGTACACACCCAGTGTTCCTGAAGGAACTTGCGCTGAGCTTCATTTCAATCTTGGAAAAAAGATAAATAACACAAATTTAAATTGCCCCACAAATAATAAATAAACACATGAGCCGTATTACCATGGGACACGGGGACACAGCTCATACATGCTGCCATCACAACGAGGTTAGAGGCCTTTGCAGATTTAAAACCAGTGGCAGATATCTAACATCTGTAAAGTCTTTGTAGAACTACAGAAACAAACTCTCAATGGCCGCCAGTCTGCAGATCTCACATCCGTTTCACAAGAGATGCAACAAAGATGTTTCCACTGCCGACAGTCGTTGTTTCAAACAGTGTGAACACATTTAATGAGCTTGCAGAATGCTTCCCTCCACCGTACGGTCAGACCCTGGGAGGACCGCTCACTGAGGAAGGCCATATTCATGTCCTTTTGAAGCACATTAAATCACAGGTTAGCGCATCAGAGATCATGAATTAGGTAACTGCATACTTTTTAAACTCTTAGCGAATTCAGAGCCATTATTACCAGCTGCTAAAGCAACGCTGGTATTGTGTTCCCCTATTGAGTCTGCATGTGTGTGTCGTCATGGCAACGTGGTCCTGAAGACACACAGAGGTGCTTTTGAGTACTTTGCCTAGTGTTTAAATGCATGTGGACAGATTTAGTCAATCACAACGTGCACGTTTTAGTATCTTCTCATCTGTTAGCAGGTTCCATACGACACAACTGGTTAAGAGAAGAGCAGAAGCCACTTCTCACATGCTACACAAGCCTTTTCCCACGCCATCGCTGTCAACACCTATCCACGCTGAACGCTGCTAAGATATTATTGATGGGGGCGTGGCCAAAAGTGCAATATGCTTCAGAAGGTAGCTGACAGAGAGCAGTGCCCGTGGAAAGGTCCTCTTCCTTTTCTCCAAGGCACACGACAAGGCAGCGGATGGCTAGTTCTCTGCGTACTTCAATTGTATTGTGCTATTTTTGAAAAAGGAAAAAAAGAGAAACGACCTAAATGAATATATTCTGAATGGGAGACTGCCAACAACTTGCATTTCAATGACAACTCTGAATAAGGATCCTACCTCAAGAAGCATCCTTGATCTGCTTCATGAGATTAATTTTGAATAAAAAGTGATATCACAATAGTAACCAAAGTATTTGTACTCTCACAGTAGCCTCTACTTTGTATCCTCTCACAGAACTATTCACAGTTCAAAGGCTGCTAAGTTGGTCAAACAGCAGTTGCCAACTACAGGCTATCTGTGTGTTTCAATGACAACAGATGACACTCACCTTAAAATGTCCTTTGTGTTTCTATTTGTCTTAACTGTGGGAACTTGTCCAGGCATGTTAAGTGGGAGTGGACTTGAAATCCTTAACTCAAGGTGTAGAACAATGAAGTTATCAAGCCATTGCATTACTTACTACAACTTGAATTTAGTTTGAAGTCAATTAACACAGAAATCAGAGTTCAAATGACACACAATATTAAGTTGATGTAATTACCAACATTATTACGTCAACACAACTTATACATTAATGTGTGCAACTTAAAATGTTTATCTAAATCAATTAACTCACACTTTTATCTTGCAACCATGCATTTAATTAAGTGGAGGTGAAAGGTCGCCTGAATTCGTTTTTAGAGTGTGCCTGAGGAGGGGTCAGCCGGTGGTCACGGCGACCAGTGGAAGGGTCAGTCTGGGGTTGTTTTGTTACCGTGACAACAGAGGAAGGAGTCACTCAGCGGTCAGACCCCAGCCCGGGTCAGTGAGGGGTCAAATGCAGTTTGAGAATGTACATTATTGTTGTTGTTGTTGTGATATTTGTCCTAGTGAGGGCGCTCTTCTCTCAGATAATACTGAGAGCTGAAGCACCCAGCTGGACCTGAACACTGTGGACAGTATTAAGTTTGTGGTTTCCTAATGACCTTCCTTCCTAAACGTGTTTTACTCACCTCTTTCTACACTGAAAAACGCAAACATTGACTTTAATTATATATATTTAGTCAACAAATGTTACATTAGGTTTTACGTCAATTGAAAACAATAATATTATGTTGAACCTGATATTTTCTATTTCAACTTAATATGTTAGCTTTCAACCAACCAGTTATGTGTAAACTGTTAACCTAATACATTGAATTGAAGTCAGTGTCGTCGCCCCCCCCCCCCCCCCTATCTTTAGCTCACAGCCACAGAGGGTCGATGTGTTGCCCCTCGTACTGTAATCATCTCCATACGCTGGACATTGTGTCTATACAGGAACAATATGTATGTTTACCATCAACACATTTTATGTATTCATTTATTATCTTTGCAATATTGTCCTAATATATATATTTTTTTTTTGTATTAAGTATGCACATTCAAGGGGAGAATCAATAAAATATAATACTGATAGAAAACTGGATGAATACATAATGGAATAATACAAATTAAAATAAAGTAAATCAATAAAAGTGCAAACCAATAGTAACATGTATGTATTCAGATAGCTCTTGCCTTAAGTAAAGACCTCATCACCCAGAAACAAACTGAAAGGTTGACTCTAATTAAATCTATTATGTCAACACATTTCAAATAACTGTTAAGTTAGTTGAAAGCAATAATAATAAGCTGAACCCAATATTATTGTTTTCAAATAACCTAATACAGTTGTGTGAAATCTGTAGACCAAATACATCCAATTAAAGTCAACGATTCCCTTTGTTCGTGCACACTACCAGGAATAACATTCTGGTTGTTGCAACACTAAAATGTCTCACAGCGAGGAACCACCACATGCTTTACAAATCAATTATAAATTACCTGAGATACAAAAACACATGATTTATATTAAAAAAAATTAGGTTTATTGCAAAGAAGGTTTACACATGAAAAGTCAAACATATACCTATTACTCTTATTTTGTAATGATTATAACATTTTAAAATAAATGTTTATGTGACAAATTACTGTGAAAATTAAATATGTGGAGCATATGAGAATTTAGAGCTGAAAAAGCTGAAACGTTGACTTTAATTAAATGTATTATGTCAACAGATTTCACACAAATGTATTATGTTAGTTGAAAACAATAATATTAAGTTGAACCTAATCTTTTTGATTCAAAACTACTATTGTTGCTTTCAATACAATTATGTTGAACCATTGAGATAATATATTTAATTAAAATGTTCAGCGGATGGAGACAGGGCTAAAAAAGGGTGTTACTTTTATGTTACTATTACTACAACAAAAATGTGTCTATCATGCTTCCCAGTGATCGTTAGTATGGACAAATAAAATCTATAAGTTTAGAAATATGGAAATAAAATCCATCCATTGATTTAGTTCCTCGTTTACCTTGTGTTTTAAAATGCCCAATTTAACATCCAGCATCCCTCACTCGGAGCTACTGATATGCATCTCCTTAAAGAAACGACCCTCCTATGGGTCATGTGACTATATTGGATTAAAAAGAAAAAGGAAAGTCCAGACACCACAGCAGAGAACCTATGGAAGGGAACTGGTGAATAAAGCATGGGGGAAGAGTGTGAAGTCACGGGGTGCTGGCAGTGTGTTCGTTTCAATCTCACATTTGTTTTCAATATTGATATTTACTGTATAGTAAAACACTTCGCATACGACTGAGACGTTTTGCAGCAGCTGGCTTTCACTCAATTGTGAAGATAAATAATGGATATATCAATTTATATATATGATTTAATTTGAGTGTCCTTCAATGTAATTCCTGATGATTTACTGATGCATTTCTTATATCCTTGGGAGATATTAAAAGGAGCGGCAACAGTACAATGTAGCCTATAAATTTAGCCCATAAATTCACATATTATTAGAGACGTATTGCCTATATTTATGTTCACTAAATCTGCTTGTATGTAGACACATTTCACTGCATGTAATTCTGATTTGCTGGCAACTGATTGATGACTATTTTAATTACATTTTTAAAATGTCTCTTTCTTTACTTTTAGAATAGTTTTGATTGGAAACATACTACACATGTTGCCGAAGAAAGGAGGTCATTAATTGAAGTGTTACCATTTAAACACCGACTCTACACAACCCCACATATATTATCATGTGTGCAATGATTTTATGGTGATTAGTGTTTATTTTGACTGATGTTGGTCCAACTTTATAAAATATAATATGTTATGTAGGGTTTGACGGTGGTGGCTTTTAGCTTTGCCCCAGAAAGATGCAAACATGGCTTTGAGGTCACATTCCCTTTTATGTACTTCACTGATAAGTACGCATAATATTTATTATATATTTTATTTAATAACACCTGCACCACACATCATTTCTGGTTCTAATGTGTCTCCTCCAGCTCAGTCCTGAACAAACAGCCTCCACTGGTTACCATGTGTTCTTCACACACATTGTTGTCATCACAGGAAGATAATTAAAGAAGTGTGTTTAGTTGCTGCCTCACGTGCACAGTTTGAAGGCATTGGTACTTTGTGAGAGAATTTTCTTTTTCAGTAGACATGTAACCCTAACCCTAACCCTAACCCTAACCCTAACCCTAACCCTGTCTGCGTCCGCCCTCATTAACAAGGCCCGGGACCCCCACTGACACCAACCCACCCCACCAACATTTAGCATTGTAATAACGCACACCATGTGAACAACATGTTGTTATTTTTTTAAACTGCGAGCCATATTCATCTCTCTCAATATGTGTTGTACATTTCTGCAGTCCTCCACTCTAATAGAATATAACACACTGCCGTTTGTCATATATTGCCGTGTATTAATTGTACTCCTTTTTTTGTTTCTTTTGTCATTTTCAATGTGGTGTGAATCCTTTTTTTATGCCAAATAGTTATTTAAAATAATTTCCTTTTCACAATCGTTATATTTTTGACCTTCTCGTAAACGTACCTGGCAATAAACTGGATTCTGAGACTGATCTCGGTCCCGCCTGAAGGCAGGAGGCTCTGCTTCCTCCTCAGGACAGTGACCCGGCCTTCAACCCTGACCTTTGACCCCAGCCCGGTTCAGCCTGGGGTCGGCTCTCACGGGTTCAGAGAGGGGTCTGGGGGGCTGCTCTGATCAACGGACCCTTCCACTGAACCCTGGTCCCGCCCACAGCGCTGCTTTTATATTACATCATTCAAATCATTCGTTACACCAATCTCTTCCCAGTGACTTGAGATCATTGTTTTCTGTTTCAGAGCTTTCAAAAATATCAATATATTCAATATATTTTGGGGTCCGGTCAGCACTTAGCTTATCCAGATGTAATATATAACATTACAAAAATGCATATGCTTCCTAACATGTGACAAAAACATCAAAACGAGTGGATCTGACTTTACAATAAATGATTTGTTTTGATGGACGTAATGTTTGCATCTATTTGAAAAAAGATAGGAAAAGAATGCGATGCACTGTTACTGCAAAAGTGTTACTTTAATAAAACGTTTAAAATGAGGCAACAGTGTTCGAGCATTTTTAGGAGTTGTGTGACATAATTTTTCAAAAACAGAGAAGAGCTTTTGTTTTCCACTTACAGGAAACACATCAGTAAGTTTAAGCTCACTGAGAAGTCTTACACACTGTTGCCTCATTTTGAACTGTGTTAGCTAAGTATCAGCTTTTATAGTGTATATTTAATATATTGGTTAGAGTTATGGGACATTTTCCAGTACATTGTTTTGTTTTCCTGCATCTTTGCTGCATGGATTTGCTCTCCAACCTGTTGTCGATGGACACAGTTGAGACCTGCTGAAAAGGTTGTGCAGGTGGGGTACAGGGGCGCGCACGCTGGGTGCAACACATTATAAGGACTGTTATTTATAATGCACATTAAAAAAGATAGAAGACGAGGAAACATAGAAGCATATTCAGGATGCATGTGATGTCACAGTAGACCCATGCATTACACGGCAGACATCTTAGAGGCGGCGAAACAAAAGCTGTTGCAGCCGTTTCATCTCCACTGATCTCACGTGGGCTGTTATTGATGGACTCTGCTGACCCCACCGTCACTTCCTGCTGCAGGGTCATGGCGGGGTCATGGCGGGGTCATGGCGGGGTCATGGCAGGGTCATGGCGGGGTCATGGCGGGGTCGGTCTGGGGTTGGGCACTGGTCACTGCAACCTTTGGTCAAAGGTCTCGTCCTCCTCTTTTGTACAGAACTACTTAAATGGTCATTGGTATTCATTTGTAGTTATTGTTTGGTGGTGCTGATTCAACATAATGTCTTCCTTTGATAAAAGGCCTGTTTAAGGACATGAGTCCTAGTGTCCACATGACATATGGACAACAAAAAAGCTCCCCTGCCATCTTGTAACACAATAAACTGTTGGCAAAAAGGAATAAGTAGACATGCTGGCATTATTAGAGGTAGTTATAACAAACCCTTAATATTAAGAGCAATTATGGCAGCTGTGAGGCATTGACTGAAAGACTTGAGAACTGGATCAATTATGAAGTCAAGAAAACAGAAGATGAACAATAGTTTGATGGTTTGTTATGGGTCTCCATAATGTCAGAGAGAACAGATATTATGAAGCCAGCATCGTATAGGTCTGGACGTCTTCACAAAGCTATTTCACTTCTCGTGACCAAAGTCCAGTAGTCTAGACCTGTAGTGTTACCTTTGGCAGCATTTTTGGATTTAATCTTATTAGTTTTTTCAGATGAAAATTATCTTGTCTTTTAATCATATTGAGCCTTCTTCTTGCTCACATTTGGTATATGTTTAGTCAACATTGTAGTCACATTTTAGTCAAGGTGAAGAATGGGTATTGTATCTAACTGCTTCGGTTAGAATCCATACATTAAGATAAGAGGGCTGAAGAGTAGCCAAAAGTACTTGATGCACGATATCACTGATTTAAGAAATGAATGCAGACTGATGGTTTGCACATTTACCGTACAAATAATATATTTTATATAGGTGCCTTTCAAGGCTTTCAAGGTCGCCGTACAAACACATAAAAGATAAAAGATATCAGGGAGGCGTGTGGCGTAGTGGTCCGTTGGTGTTGGGATCAGGCGTTTGAGACAAGCGAGACCTGCTCAGTTGTGATCAACGTCTTGCTCGTGCGTTGCATGATGGTTAGTCATTTTGTCCGACTTGCTCTGGAGGCTCGCCCACATGAGACTTTGAAATCTCGCGGGACAAAGACGCCCGCAGCCTTGAGAGCGAGGCGAGGCGAGTTGGCGCAGTTGCTCTCCACGAGCTGCGGAAGCGAAATGCTTGATGGGAAACGGCTCGCTGGTATCTCGAGCTGAGCGCTCATTGGTGGGTTTTACCACGTGCTGCTGATGAAGCTCTCCAATTGGCTGGCAAAAGTTTGTTGTTGTTTTGTGTCAGTTTTACGTCGCCACATCCATTCCCATTTTTCATCATTGTTCCACAATGTTTATCATCATGAAATTAATATCTATATATTTTATACTGTACTTGCACTAATTACCACGATTTTAGAAGCAATGTATTTCTATTGGTAGTATGTTTCGTGCCTGCACCAAATAATAACAATTCATTAGGAAAAAAAGATTACAAAAATACAGATTTCAGTATTCGGAGGCTCTGAGCCATTTCTTTTCCTCGCGGACGGCAAAAAAAGTCAGACATTATACGATTTACAATAATATGATATTGATATAAGAACATATTTTGATATTGATATTGAATAAGAACATATTTTTATGAACCCCACAGCTTCCGGTCTTCCAAGATCCGAACGGACAAAAAGACGTGGTGCAGGCACGAAACACACTACCAATAGAAATACATTGCTTTTAAAATCGTTCTGTGGGACACGAAAAAAAAAAAAAGGGGGAAATCGTGTTGGTGAACACGAATCAATAGATTACATTTATTTTGTGACTATAACACGAAATGCCGTGAGACTGGGTTGAACATGGAGATTACAACAGAATCACCATGAAGACTGAGAACCATTTACATACTGGATTTATGATCGAAAATACAAACAAGGTGTGAACTGTCACTGCTTTGAACCAACTTTATTGGCAATGTCAACCAGCGCAGGTACTGATCCCTATCAGCAGCAGACTGCATGGAGAGAGCCTCCATCCTCTCAATAAGCTGCTTTCTGTGTTTTATGATACTCCACAACACAGATGGATATATTAACCTTTCCAAATGCACGGGGACAGCTCGGCATTGTTTAAGGAGAAGGAGCTTATCTTCCCTTTATTCCATAAATCCCTTTAGTTTATTTGGATGTTTTAGTAATGAAGACGGGAAAGGTCTCAGGGCTGTGAGCACTGAGCGGCATACATCAGGCGTGAGGGAGAGATGGAGGAGGACAACGGAAATGTAGTGGGTTCAACAGCAGGGCAACGACTCTCTTCCCATTCTCCATCACACACACACACACACACCCTGGGGGCACGCAGCACAGCATGCGCCATGCATTACGACCTGTGTGTGTGAGTGTGCAGATACACCAAATGAGCTCCTTCTGGTCGCAACACCTCAAAGAGAAACATGCAGAGAAAACGATGAGATGAGAAAGAGGAAATAATGGAGGGCAGCAGAGAGGAAAACACGTGCACTTCTGGAATTTGTACAGTACAATACATTTAGATGTACACAGCAACCTATGTCATATTAAGATGAAGAGGAGGCGATATGAGGAGGAGGAACAGTGGGCAGCATGATTCAACAAATGATCTGCTCGGATGAAAGAAAATATACTGCCATTTACACCCATTTATAAATACTATGTTTACTGTTTCTTGAATGTCTCTAGATTTCGTCGGATTGTAATAATTAAAATTGATAAATGTACGCAACTTTAAAAGTAACATAACTTTAATAATATAATATTTATCCAAACATCTCTGTTACAATCACGTTAACAATCAAAAATAAAGATACACATTATTCTTTTTGGATCAACTAAATTACGTAGAGTTAGTCCTACCTATTATTGGATGAAGTCAGATTGTGTCTCCTCAACATCACATGTGAACCTGTGGGAAAAGTGGGTATACATGATATTCACAGGAAGTACAGAGAAGAGGCAAAAGCATAAAGTCAGAGAAATTAATGAATAAGTTTGTGCATATAAGTCCAGAAACATATTGCCAAGGAGAACGAGAACTTTTAATATCTTTAGGAAGTCTCAAAAAACAAACGTTGTTCAGTATCTTACTTGATTAGAGATTTCCCCTCCTCGACTCCTCGACTCCTCGGTCCTCCGGTAGTGACCCGGAAATGAGTTTCAGCGCGCCATTTTGAAGGACGTCTCATTTCTCTAAATGCACACCGAGGACCGAGCATCGAGCATCGAGGAGGCTCTCTGGAGGAGCTCTAACCGAGGAGACACTGATGGTTCCTCCACGGCTCCTCCGCGGATGCATTTCCGAGAACGGTGGAGGCGTGACGCACGGCCGGACTTATCTCAGCCAATGACAGCTCTGCATGCATCCCCTGGATATTATTTTAGTAACTGCTTTCATCGCGACGCGATGTTTACAGTGAGAACAGCTGTGAGGTCCGTGCAGAAAGCAGAGCAGTGTGTATAATATATATCACTCAGTATAACAGGCCTACTCTCTTTATTTGCTTTAGTTTAGTAGATATCTACAAACAAAGAGTCGATATTTTTCTAAGACCATTTAGTGCTTCACATAATAAAATACACAACGACTGTAGCCTGATATGCTTTAGGAGCTGTAGACTGTGTGGTACAGTGTAGTAGGTGCGTGTTGTACAGCGTGCAGGTGTGTGTACACGTGGTACAGTGTGTAGGTGTGTGTGTGTTGTACAGTGTGTATGTGTGTGTACTACACGTGGTACAGTGTGTAGGTGTGTGTGTGTGTGTGTGTGTGTGTGTGTGTGTGTGTGTGTGTGTGTGTGTGTGTGTGTGTGTGTGTGTGTGTGTGTGTGTGTGTGTGTGTGTGTGTGTGTGTGTGTGTGTGTGTGTGTTGTACAGTGCGTAGATGCGGCGGTTGTAAATACAACTTTTGGCCCGTAATTTCAATTCCCCATTTCAGCGACCAGAGAGAGGGGGGGATATATCCAGTCTCTGATTGTGTTACGTTATTATGAGAGTGCTCTCATTGATTCTGAAATTGTGTGTGTGTTTGTGTGTGTGTGTGTGTGTGTGTGTGTGTGTGTGTGTGTGTGTGTGTGTGTGTGTGTGTGTGTGTGTGTGTGTGTGTGTGTGTGTGTGTGTGTGTGTGTGTGTGTGTGTGTGTGTGTGTGTGTGTGTGTGTGTGTGTGTGTGTGTGTGTGTGTGTCCGCATCTGTAGCCTGTTATTGTCTCATTTCCCGCACTGTGAATGAATTAAAAGTAAATATATAAGTCGTCATGAACACATCTGTCCATCAGACAGAGGGCTGCAGTGCCTCCTGTCATCATTAATGGACGTCTCTTTAAAATGACCGCTCAGAGGAGAGGAGTTCTCATTTCTCTAACCGCCTGCTGCTTCCCCTCCTCTCTCCTCGGCTCCCCTCCTCAGTCCTCCACTCGCATCTCCTGTGGGCGGGACTAAGTATCGAGGATAGGAGTCGAGGAGGGGAGTCGAGAAGGGGAAATTTAAGAATTGAGAAACCTCTCTTGTTGTTCTAGTGCCTCAATGCATTGTTGTTCTGGTGCCTCAATGCATTGTTGTTCTGGTGCCTGAATGCAGTGTTGTTCTAGTGCCTCAATGCATTGTTGTTCTGGTGCCTCAATGCATTGTTGTTCTGGTGCCTCAATGCATTGTTGTTCTGGTGCCTCAATGCATTGTTGTTCTGGTGCCTGAATGCAGTGTTGTTCTGGTGCCTCAATGTATTGTTGTTCTGGTGCCTCAATGCAATGCATTGTTGTTCTGGGGCCTGTACTACGAAGCTGGTTCAACCTAACCTGGATATGTTTGAGTTGGCCTAATCCAAAACATACGCGCTCTCGCTAAACTGTACTACGACGCGGATTATGAAGTCGTTCGCTCAAGCCAGCCGTGTCCTATCTAGTTAGGTGCGCGTTCACATGAAAGGGGTGGTATTTGGAGCATTCGACCAATCACAAACATGGAGAAGCGCACTGACAGCGCAGCGTCATACTTCCTGAATGAAAAGTGAACTTTAATTCTAGTCAAAAATGAAGAAGTTAAACTTTAAACATCCATGACTTAAACACTTGATCAGGATCAAAGCCTCAGAGCTGCACCTGCAAGGTGAATACAGCTGGGAACAGAACAAGTGTTTGAATGCGTACATTAACAGGTTTATTATATCACTGCCCCGTCTAAAACACGATCCGACTTCAATTACATTTGTCTCGAGTGTTTCGTCAACTTAATGTGTTGCTTAAAATAATACTTCTGCATACAGTACGTGACACTGTGAGTGTTGCACGGCCAGATACGCCTCAGCTGACTCAGATAAGGAGATATATGATACATTATGAAGTGATATGCCGCGGACTGTACTTAATGTACTCTGATCCGGTTACTTATGTTGTGGCAGATATTTAAGTAAGCTTTCTTAACGCTAATGTTATAATAGTCAGACTGCTCTGAAGATGGAGGTGATATTCTATTCATGTTCACGTTCACACAGTCGGTGATTTTTGCCGGCCGTCTTTCCTGCAACGGCAGCTTTTCTGTATTTCCTTTCTCCTGTAATATGACTTGATCGCTTTAAACTCCGCACACTGAGCTCTGATTGGTCAGCAGGCGGTGCTTTCACTGAGTTGAGCTCTTAGCCTGCAACCTAACCTGGTCCCGACCAGGTTAGCCGCACAGCATAAGTTACCATGGAGATCTAGCCTGCTAAAAAGAGAACCAGCTTCGTACGACCGGAAAGCCGGAGTTTTCCCTGAAGTTAGGGGGCTAAGCGAAAATCCTGCTTCGTAGTATACCCCCCTGGTGCCTCAATGCAGTGTTGTTCTGGTGCCTCAATGTATTGTTGTTCTATTTCGTATATGGCTTCGCCCTCTAAGGCTATCGCTATTGGGTTATCCCTCTGTGCCCCCGCACAGCACTGAAACACTTGTAGTTCACGCCCACCCGCTAGGTGGGCCCCACCCACGGGCCTCCTTCCGGCAATCTGCTCCCTCTTTTCTTCAGCAAACCAGCACAGTTACTGAAGCACAGCAATTGAGAATCATCAGAACAACTGCGTCCGTGATTGTCCCTCATGTGGCTCTGGGTTCATAATGAGTTATGAGCAGCAGAGATAAAAGCAGTATGCGAATCCTGCCAGGGGTCAGAGCACACGTACGCGGCTCTAAACCAGCAGGTATGCACACACTGCACTCGTCTCACCTCGGGCGACGGGAAGCGGAGAGCGGACGCTCTTGCTGCTGTGACCGAGGAGGACGGTTGGCCCGTCCAGGCTTACGAGACCTTGGACGGGGCCTCGTGTCCCTGGGGCCGAAGTCCGAGGAAAAAGACAACTCCTGCCCCGCCTCCCTCCACAGTTCACCGTTCGGTTCTCCCCTCCCTCCTCTCCCCCGGACGGGGGAGACAGAGTCGGAGCAGGGTGCCAGCTTGGCGGCCGAACATGCTTTCCCCCTCTCCGTCACCACAGCGCGGCGGCGAATAACATCGCGCGACTCTCAAACTCGGTGGGGACACTGGTCGAGTGGTCCACCACCGAGGCAGAGGAAATCAGCAAGGTATCTCTGTCTCTCAGCGACAGCAGCGGCAGCAACGACAGCACCCGCAGCCCCCGCAACAGTCTCAACGAGGGCAGCGCGGACAGTGGCGAGAACAGCAACGGCGTCAGAATCGCCCTTCGGCAGCTGCAGGGGCTCCGTCCCAGGTCTCCGTTCCTCCGCCGCAAAGACAGGATCTGCAGGCGACAAGCCGGAGGGGAAGCAAGAACCCCCGCTCCTGGTCTGCTCCTCCGAGTGAACCTCCAAGGAAGCAGAACCGAAGATGACTCTTTGGGGGGGTTATGTGGGAAGAGAGAATTGTTAATAAAAAGGATTCAAATCTCAACAGTGTGTCTGTAGCAACTGTGTCTCACATGTCCCCCACACTAGTCAGGCCGGCTGCCATTAACCTATTGATTAAAAGGCAGCAGGACTTGTTGCATAAACCCTCTGTTTTGAACCTTTCGGTTAATAGACAGAGGGACTCGCCGTTTGAGCCTGCGGTTTCTAATCTGTCGGTTAGCTAGGCTCGCTGTATAAGCCTGCGGTATTTCACCAGTCGGTTATAAGACAGCAGGGCTTGACATTTAAATCGGCCGCTTCTATCCTTTCGGGTAACAAGCAGCGCGGTTTTTCCTCTGTCTCAGTTGTGCCTACACACAGTCGTATTAAGCCTAGCGCGGCTATTACGCACGAGGTGAAAAGCACTGCACACCTCCGCGAGTTGGAGCGTAAACCCGCCTCAGGGTCCTGTTTATGAGCCTTCTCATCTCACCCTCTTACTTTAACTCTATTAAAGTACATTTGTATTAGTTTTATTTTTATTTCGACAATGTACTTTAACTTCTTATTTATATATAAATATATTTTAAATGTTATATTGTATTTTTGCTTTTTTATTGCACAGATGTTTATATAGGAGTTAGACTATAATTGTGCTCTTAGGACAATATTTAACTGGTATATTATAAAAGATATATACAGTATATGAAATGTGAAAATCTATTATTGCTAACTGACATATAGAGAAAAGATGAAGAGAATCTTAAAATCATATAAGTTGTTTAAAGGATAGAAGAAATAAATAGTTAAATCTAAATAAATCTAAATCCTAGTTTGTAGAAATGTGCATTTGTCCTAAAAGTTCCCACATGCACAGAATATACTGACACTCATGGACACACACACACACACACACACACACACACACACACACACACACACACACACACACACACACACACACACACACACACACAGTTTCCCTCTGCCCACGGCTAAACACATGACGTCAAGTGTGTTGCTATGGTAACCTGTGAGAGGCCTGACACACTTCCTCGCTCTCACTCTCTCTCTCTCTC
>NW_027263136.1:0-32507 GCF_902827115.2 Pseudochaenichthys georgianus
GTCTCTTCTACATCAACATGTGTCCCCTCTTCTTCATGTCTCCTCTACATCAACATGTGTCCCCTCTTCTTCACGTCTCTTCTACATCAACATGTGTCCCCTCTTCTTCATGTCTCCTCTACATCAACATGTGTCCCCTCTTCTTCACGTCTCTTCTACATCAACATGTGTCCCCTCTTCTCCATGTCTCCTCTACATCAACATGTGTCCCCTCTTCTTCATGTCTCCTCTACATCAACATGTGTCCCCTCTTCTTCATGTCTCTTCTACATCAACATGTGTCCCCTCTTCTCCATGTCTCTTCTACATCAACATGTGTCCCCTCTTCTTCATGTCTCCTCTACATCAACATGTGTCCCCTCTTCTTCACGTCTCTTCTACATCAACATGTGTCCCCTCTTCTTCATGTCTCTTCTACATCAACATGTGTCCCCTCTTCTTCATGTCTCTTCTACATCAACATGTGTCCCCTCTTCTTCATGTCTCCTCTACATCAACATGTGTCCCCTCTTCTTCATGTCTCTTCTACATCAACATGTGTCCCCTCTGTGGAAAGAGACTCTGAAAGTTTCAGGAACAAAGATTCTCTCTCTTTTTGATCAATTTCTATAAAAACCTGTCTGAAAATGAGCTGATCAGATTTAGGCCACTTGATGATGTCATAACGATGTGTTGTCTTGTGTAGCCATTAGCCAATCAGCAACCAAGGCAACCCCCCCCCCCCTTATCACCTGAATCTCCTCCGAGAGCACCATTAGCCGCGTTCACACCAAGTACTTTGCCATACTGAGTTCCCAGCTCTTAGTTCCCCTATGGAACTAAGAGCCGATCGCGTTCACACCGGAATAAGTCCCTGAGGGAAGATTACACAAATGAAGCCACTGACGTCACTTCTTCTTCTCCTGCTTTGGGTTTACCGGCAGGCCGCAAACCACTTCACGGCGTATACTGCCACCCGGAGGCCCCGGCCGGAAGTCCCCGGAGTTGGGGACTGGCTCCAGCAGCTTCTACTGAAGCCTTCCGAGTAAATTGCCATAACGCCGACACCTCCTCATCTCCACCGCTCCCATGTTTTATTTTGTGTTGCCATAAGTTAGTCTCTCTGCGTTTGTGCGCGGGGCTAATGCTATTAATGCTAATGCGAGGATACTAAAATGGCGGCTCTACAAAACATTTCAGAGTTTTACGGAGCGTGGTTTGCAATTCGTCCCAGCCAATCAGAACTGGGGCACTTTTTCCCCCAGGATAGTACCACCTCTCAGCAGGCACTAACAATGGGGGTAAAAGTTCTCGGCACCAAGTACTCTTTTTGGTGTGAACGCGACATAAGGGGTACTAACGGAACTAAACGGGAAAAGTACGGGGAAAAGTACTCCGGTGTGAACGCGCCTATTGTGTTCTTTGTAACCGAATGTCTCCCAGAGGGGCGTGGGGAGGGGCTCCTTATTTTCATCTAAAGTAACAGACAGAGAATCAGCACTTTGGAAACAGGGCTGAAACAGAGGGGATTATGGGTAATGCTGCAATGATCTGTTTGGTGTTTCAGCCAATCAGAGACAGGCTCTGTATATATCTGAGTCCTGTGATACATTGATGAGAAACAGTACGATAGGGGACCTTTAATAATAAGGATTGTTTTCTCTGTTCCATCATGCTCGGTCTGTCCTCTTCCCTCCCTCTCAGCGGAGGAGTCTGTCCCCCAGATGGTGTCCTCTGAGCAGCTTCCCGACGAGAACCTGAGCGCCGCTCTGGACCAGAAGGTCGTTTCTCCAAACAGAATCCTGTCCGACAGCGGCTCCTTCGCTCGGATCGTCGTGGGCTTCCCAGACCTCGTGGTGAGGATTATAGGAGGACATGAGGGGGACAATTGTGGTGTCTAATCTAGTATTGGTGCTCGAGATGAACTCATGAATATTCACACACTCACAGCTAAGCTACTGTAAGTGCGTGTTTGATTTTTGACTTCATTTCTTTTCTCGTCCAGTCCCCTAATGAGGTGTACAGCTTTAAGAGGCCTGTTGACCTATCAGAGGTCAGGATTGCTGAGGGCGGGGCTAACACCTTGCTTCGAGGCGGACTCAGGTCAAGCACGCCCAAACGGGACAACTGTGTCAGTCTGCTCTCAGCCAATCAGGTGGTCCGAGCCCTCCCCCCCAACAAGGTGCCCCTGAAGGAGGTCTACCCCAAAGGTCAGAGGTCATCATCAGATCATACAAAATGAGCTCAGAAAAATGTGTTTCGGAGATGTTGTGTCTGCCCTATTTGCACTGCGGAAGGGTAAGTTGCTACGTACGGCAACCCAAACAGGACATTTGACGTCCGTACGGATCTGATAACAGAGTTCTGTTCTTGAATCAACATGTTTTATGAAAAGTAATCTCCCTTTCTAAGGAATCTCAACAGAAGAAGTTACACCAGACTAATACATTTCTAATGTTAAATGAATGAAAACAATTCACAGTTAAGAATTAGATATTAATTATGAATGCCATAAATGATTGCATATATTTAGTTTCTTATTTTTCCATTTATTATTCTAAGAATCTACCTAAGCTACTGAAAGGATTTCCTCTCAAATAATCGGGAAACAATAACTCATCTCTCTCCTTCAGATTAATGTGGTCGTTTTTCTTTTCTTCTTTACGAAACGCCGCTTTGTCAAATGTCCCACTTGGATTGCCTTACGTAGCGGTCCAATACGGCAGATCACGCATTGCAAATCGGGCAGTCACAGATGTATTCAAACTGATTTCGTCCCTCAGATGTCACTCCCCCGATGACCGCGGCGTACCTGGAGGTGACTGATCTGAACTCCAAAAAAGTGAAATACATTCCCGTCCCGAGGTAAACACATCCACCTGTTTCTTACTCTGACTTTTTATAATACTTTATAATAATAAGAACATCATGGAGCACCAGCTAGTGGGCGTAGACAGCGTTGCATAGAGATAATTGTCTCATTCAGGGCTCTCGACTAACTTTTTTCCCCATCCTCCCGGAACCGTCCCGAAATACAATCTAAGCCAGGGGTGTCAAACTCAAGGCCCGGGGGCCAAATCCGGCCCGCGACTTCATTTCATGTGGCCCGCAAGAGCTCTGAAAGAATGTAATATGTTTATTATACGGTTACAGGCCGATTTACAGATGCACGATGTCCATAAACTACATTTCCCACAATGCATCTTACATTAGATTTTTTTTTTTTTTTTAACTAACTTTTTTTCAGAATTAGGCTTTTCTTTTAAAATAATTTTGTGACATTCTCACTGAAGAGACTTGCACTTATTTGCCCTAGACTTCTTCTTTCAGACGTAATTATCTATGAAGCTTTTTCCCTATCCGATGATAATCCAATCCAGAGGCAATAAAGTAATATAATACATTATTTTAAATATATAAAATATTTATATATGTATTTTTATATAGTCTTATAGTTACAACCGGCCCTTTGAGTGCAACCAAAATGCTGATGTGGCCCGTGATGAAATTGAGTTTGACACCCCTGATCTAAGCCGTCCCGAAATTAATGTGGACCGTCCCGAATTTAAAATATTAGTTGTTCTACTTTACCATTAGTTAAAATCATTCACAGTGACCGTTAACATAAATAAAATACAAATCATCAGATGATAATTTATCAACCTTTTTATTTGAGTAAATCAGTCAATCACAGAAACAAAGGCCAAATATAGTTAAAAAAAACCACACAAACGAGAAAGTTACTCTAATATTGAATCCAATCAAGTCCCATCCAATTATCAAAACAATCCAGCACTGTGTCCTGAAGACAGAACCCAGAGTAACCGCTAACCAGGATGACAGTCTGTAACACAGTCAGGAGACCTTTACAAACGGCCCCCTCGCACCCAGACGGGGGAGAGAGATCTCGTCTGGATTAGAAAGATAGAAAATAAGATAGAAAATACATCATAGACACATTTTGCAGTCTTTTTGCATATTAAAAACGGAGTTGGCGAAACTAAAACTGCAATATAATGTTTATGTAGCAATAATACACATGAAATATATTTTTGAAATGTCTCCTGTACCGATAATAAGTCAGATAACGTCAGAGCTTCACGGTACCACTGTCTTTAATAATTCCGGCCCGGGGCCCGTTTAATACCGGGGCTCGGTACCCATCCCTACACAGGGAGAGGCAGCATATTGCTAAGGACTAAATACGATGAAGGGTTCTCTTCTCAGCCTTATCACCCACAGGGGATGAAGAGGAGTAAGTAAATAAAGAGGCCGGCGCTCCAGGGTCTGGTTCTGCTGTGCGTTTCCGTGATGTAACGGTACAAAATTGCAGAATTCCTCCACGGGATGCCATTGTCATTGTACATCACTCAACCCGCAAAATACACACACTCGGTACATAGCTAGACCCACAAATGTGAAGTCGCGGGCACAGCTGTGTGTGTGTGTGTCAGTTTCATTTTCATCGCCGTTTGTAGTAGAGTTAGCAGGGTATTTTTATCTTAACTCTCGTCCCAAATTCGTCCCAAAATTATTTTGTATCCTCCCTGACCCTATTTTTTTCGGCCCCAGAACGACGGGACGTCCTTAAGCTCGAGCCTTGGTCTCATGATGTTTTTAAAGTTGCAAATGACTATTTTAAACATATTTTTGTGTAATATTTGTTACTACAACAAAGTATAATACAGCTTTTGCTCATATCAGAAATCCAATAATGCAAATATATATGCAAATATTAAATAAATAAATATTTAGATTATCTGATGTTAAAATTCTTAATTTACAAGAGGAAAATCTCAAAATTAAAAGGAAATAAAATACAATATTTTGTCTGTGATAATAGCATCAAGCTTTTGCAAGAATTAATCAGAAAGTCTCCGAGAATAAACTCCCAAAAACAGTTAAATCGTCCAAAAACATTTTTTTTGTTGACAACAGACAACGTTTTTGGGATGTTCTGTGCAAGTCACTTAGTTATTAAGATGTTTGCATTATTTCATATCAGATTTTTACCTGCTCATCTAAATCAAAATATTCACCACAATTCATAACATTTTTGACCAATTTACATCAATTTTGGGGGAAAAAACATAACATTTTTTTGATAATTTTAAACCAAGAAAAGCCCAGGCAGAACATCTTAAACAAATTATAGCAAATCACAACGTGTTTGGGATGTTCTGTGTACTCTTAAGTCACATGTTTGCCTTATTTACTATTGGATATCAGATGTTTACCTTTGCATCTAAATCAAAATATTCACCGCAATTTTGACCAATTTACGTCAATTTGGGGGGAAACAAAAACTTTTTTCTTTGATTTAAAAATGTTAAACCAAGAAAAGCCCGGGCAGAACATATTTTTTTGGTAAACATATATTGTATAAAAGCAATAAAAGTTCACATTAGAGAAAAGTTCAAATCTAGGGACAGTCTTGATGCCCTTTGTATTACTTGTTTTAATTCCCCTACCTCTTTGTGTAATATTTTTTTACGTAAAGTGTAAATATACAAGACAAAAATCTCAAATTAAAAGGATAGATAGTAGCGTCAACATGTTTTTCTTTTAGCCTGTTTACCTCGTTAACGTAAATAATACTCATTACATTGAAAAATGCATTATTTGTGATTAAAATAATGGTTGTTGGTAATATATTAGCGACCCCCACAGATGTATGATTTCACTGCTTTCATGAAACCTGGGTTTTCCTGTTCACACCGCAGCGGAGCCGCCTCTTAGCTCCGGAATCCGGTTCATTTCGAGCACCAACATTTTTTTCCGGCTAGAGCAAAAGCACCGCATACGTCACGCTTACGTCGAGGCGGAGGCAGGGGCAGGGGCGGGATCAACTCCTGAACAACAACAACAAGCCGGCGTTTTATCCAGCTTGTACACAACGATGGAGAAACTTAACAAGCAGCAGTGGTCCACTGAAGAGACCGGCTACCTGCTGGGAATCTGGTCTGCCGAAGAGGTGCAGAGGAAGCTGGAGCACAATCGGCCATTGTTGTCGGTGTCAGCTGTGAGGGGTTTCCGCGAGGTTTGGCTTTATGAAGCAGGCACGCAAACGGTTACGTCATGACGCAATGACGCAGCACCAGTCGGACTCTGGGCGGTGTGAAAAGAGCCGGAGCTAAACCGAAGAACCGGTTCTGAACCTGAAAGGCTCTAGCACGGAGCTTGAACCGGAGTTGCGTTGGTGTGAATGAGGTATAAGGGAAGCTCAGCTCCCATTGGCTCCCACATAACTCCAACCCTGGTCTTGATGCCCTTTTTGTGACAGTGTGTTGACTCCCCTTCCTCTTTGTGCTCCTCAGGTCAGTGACGGTGTCTCCGTACACCGGCTGGCTGTCCAAGGTGTCTGAGTCGGACGTGCTGCTCTCTGATCTGGGGTCAGGGGGTGTGGTCACGGTGGATATGGGGGGGTACGTCAGACTCTGGGAGACGGGATTGGACAACCTGCAGCGCTCTCTGATGGAGTGGAGGAACATGATCGGGACGGAGGACGGCAGACCTCTACAGGTAAGAATATTACTTTGTTTGGGAATCGTAACCCTCGTGCTGAAGTTAGCTGAAAAGAAAGTGCTCTTTGGAAGATAATTACATGATGTACACAGACTGGCATTTGAAGAGTAGTTGGTAGTTATGATCAGGACTGAAATTAGTATAAAGATTGAACTCAGCGTAAGTGGATAATAATAATAATAACATCTAATATTAGGTTAGTTTTATTTATTTTTCTCAGAATTTTAAGATTTTCAGAAAAAAGTCAAAATTGGGACTTTTCCCCAGAATTATGAAAAAATTCTAATATTTTCAAACTTCTGATAAAAAAAGTCAAAATTCCATACAAAAATGCACCTTTGGTCTAAGAGTCACAATTTTGACTTTTTTCAAGCTTCTTAAAAAAAAGTCAGCAGCCAAGAGTTTGACTTGTCCAAAATCATTTTCTGACCAAAAGTATTGAAATGTAAGAATGACTGGGACGGAGGACGGCAGACCTTTACAGGTAGGAATATTACTTTGTTTGGGAATCGTAACCCTCGTGCTGAAAAAAATTGCACTGATGTCTTGAGAGGATACAAATATATAAAAATGAACCCAAGACATTGCGGAAAAATACTTTTTCTCTCAAATACTCAAAATATTTTTCGCAGAATATTTAGATTTTATGAAAAAAAAACAGAATTATTTTGAAATTTTACATTTTCCCTAAAAAATTTCCCAAAATCATTTTCTGACCAAAAGTATTGAAATATAAGAATGACTGGGACGGAGGACGGCAGACCTTTACAGGTAGGAATATTACTTTGTTTGGGAATCGTAACCCTCGTGCTGAAAAAAATTGCACTGATGTCTTGAGAGGATACAAATATATAAAAACTAACCCAATACATTACGGAAAAATACTTTTTTCTTTCAAACTTCTGAAAAAAAAGAATCAGAAGTTAAGATGTTGACATCCAAAAAATAGAAAAACATTTTTTAAGAAAGGGTTAAATGGCTGATCTAGAAGTTGTTGAATCACTGAGTTGAGAGATTTGGATGATAATTGGAAATGCTTGCAGCCTGCAGTTTCTCTCAGCACCTCCGAGGGGTGCATTCCCTCCTCACAGTGCATCACCATCACCACTGTATTACATTTTCAAATGTTGTAGAAGGGTAGAACAACTTTTACAATTCAAGGTTTGTATTCAAAACTTTACCAAAGTAAATGATATGTTCTATACATGCATTCACAGCATTACGTCTCCAGGACAACTGGGAAAACTATTATTTAAAAAATATATAAAAATGCATTTGTGTGCAATGAGGTAACAGACACAATAACATTTAAATGTTGTATTTATTGAACCAACAATGGACTTCACATGATACTAAAACAAATGAATGATTATAACAGATTCACACTGCACAAACAGCAGCCTGTGACCTAAGGTTTTCATCGTCATAACGACACTGTAGCTATGTTCGTATGACCAATAAAAGCCTTGAACCTTGAGATCATTGAACAGGAACCCCAACACTTTGAGAACAAGCTGCTCACGGACAGGGCGACATCTTGTGGCCGCACATGCTCTAAATATTGAGAGATATATGTCAATAAAACAAAAGGATGACACAATAAATGTTGGGCAAATGTGGCAGTGACTGACGGATTACCACAAGTCCATGAACATGAACACACTTACTGAGATGACATGTTCGACTCAAAACCACTGAGTAAATGGCAATACAGTCTATTCTGATCATATAAAAACAAATCAAATGTTCAATCAACCCCCCTGTCCTGGTGAGCTCCCCTTTATGCTGCCCTGCACCACCCAGTGTTCAGGAGAATATTACAACAGATATACAGATAAAATGGCTACAACAAAGATAACATGTATTTATGATCACTCACTGAAACTTGGCTGATCCTCAAACAACATGTCAGCTGATGAGTCAAAGACGGGGGGATCGAATGCTCGCCATCCCAAAGAATACAAATATATACAAAGAAATATATACATACTGAACATACACACCTTTACACCCACTTATATCAGGGTATATGCAGGAATCCTGAAGTCAAATTTAATACCTTTTTAAGACCTTTTTTAAGACCCTTTCCATACATTTTAAGACCTCATCGCAACTTCGAGTTCTAACGGGTTACATTGGCGACACACTTCACCTCACATTTACTATTGATTGTAAGATAGCACAACTAAACAGAGTGCAGACAGACTACTGAAGCCTCCTCTCCACATGAACTGCAACCTCTCTGTGAAGGTCAGGGTTAATGCAGTGTGCTGCTTCTGTGCTCGGTGCTCTTTCATTCCAGTAGAACTCCTCAGAAACCAGTATTTGACCAATAAACAAAACAATTGACAAAACTTTGAACTATGAAATATATTAAACTTCATGAGCTTCAGCGGTAATGCCATATAGGAGCTCCCTCACAAATACCCAGGGGTTAAATTGGGCTGGGGCTGTAAATTAAAGGGTGTTTCATGTTGTCGTTGCTGTGGACCTTCTTAATACCTTGGAAAATGCCGTTGAATACTTTTTAATAGCCTTAATTTTCGCTAAATTGATCAACTTTTAATACTTTTTAAGACCCCGCGGACACCCTGTATATGTATATATACACAGATACAAATATACATATACACACATTTAGAGGCAAGTTTAGTGCTTTAAACAGATGAAGTAATTATCGTGGGTAACCCTCTATTAAACACATGTAAAATGTGTGATATAAAAATCATTTGTGATTGATTGAACATTTTCCATAGCATGATTGATTTAATACATTTATTTACTCACTGAAAAACAATCCATGTTAAAAAGACGCACCTACACCAACTGATCTGTACATTACTGAAGTTATTTAACTTGAACCACAAGTCCATAAAACAGACAAAGTTTAATCTGCACCTTGAGGGTTGGTTAAACTATTGACTATTAAAAAGGAAAACATTTGACTACATCTGGTTAAACAACACAATGCATAGAAACACAACTATGGGATGGGTTATAACTAATGCTGTCAAAATTATCGCGTTAACGGCGGTAATTAATTTTTTGAATTAATTGTGTTAATATATTTAACGCATTTAACGCATGTGCAGAATGGCCCGCCCCATACGTGCCACCAGTGGCAGCGCCAGGGTATGGCTGGGGTAGGCTACACCCATACCAAGAAATGGCTCAGCCCCACCGTGAGACATGATGTTAAAGTAAGCAAAATAAAGTCTGCCAACTCGCGCGGAGTAAATTGCACAGACAGCAGTTAGTAAGATTGATTTCAGCCACTTGTCTGGAAATACCGAAGACCAGAAACAGTTTTGAAAACTTTTGTCACGTAGTGATCGTCTTCTCAATAGAACATCTTTGATAATGTCTTCTGGCCAATCAGAATCAAGATAACTGCGTGGTGTTGTTGCAGGAAGTCCCGACGGAGAATACTTTTGCTGTAGTACAGGGGTGCACATAACTGGTACGCAGGTTATGTGCGTAATCTGAAATGCGTCCCGTCACTTGTGTCACAAAGCGCATTTGCGTACCGACGTACTTGTGAAGCTTTTCCAGAAGGCGGTTCGATCACCGGACGACAGAGTCGGTCTCCGTGTGCACAGACAGGGCTGCTGTTAACGTCGGTCTGTACAACGGAACTGTGCCAACACTACGCCAACCGGCTGCGGAGGGAGACTCCCCCCTTCACTGGAGAACTGCGCTAAAACAGCTGATCACAACGTTCACACTCTGTGGTCACGAAGTACTCCACTAGCCCCCCCCCCCTCCTGTCGACTTTCCTGAAGTCCTCCCCGTTGATAGAAATCAACACGTAATGAATTAAGACCCCACGGTTTGATGATTGATAGGTGTGTGGGCTGTCTTTCATTTTGACATGCAGAAAAATGTTATAATAAACATAGATACTGTATGTTAAATGGATATATCCGCCTTCTTTCATTTATCTTTCCATTCCCAACAATATACATCAATAAATGGCATATTTTGGACATAGTTCGAATGGTGATTAATCTGATTAATTAATTTTTAAGCTGTGATTAATCTGATTAAAAATGTTAACCGTTTGACAGCCCTAGTTATAACAAATACTCACTAAGTGGAAATGTCTCAATGAGTTCTTTCTGAGTGGCTTAGCTTGGAACCTGTTGAGAATTATCATCCAGAAATCTGCTGTTCAATGAAGATGATGTTCCATCGACTGACGTTATGATGATGAGTCAGTATGAAGAACAGAGGATGGTGCACCGGTTGTATCATCTTGTGTTTTTGTTTCCACTTGTTCAAGGCTACTCGCGTCTTCTATCTTTTTCGTTTCAAACGTGAACCAATTCACAATGAATGTGAAGCACGTTTGGTATATTTTGCTGAAGCTGTTGGAGTCTTCAGCAAGTTTTCTGGCCTCCTCTTCATATTTCAGCTTCATTTCTTTCAGTTGTTTTTCATGTTTTTCCTCAATTTCTTTTATCATCTTCTCCTGTTCTCTTCTTTTTGCATCTTCTGCTTCTCTTAGTTGTTCATGTTTTTCTTTCTCCTGCTCGTACTCTTCTTGCAAATTGTGAAGTCTTGTTTGCTCCTCGAGTCGTATCTTTTCATTTTCTTCTTGTTGTTTGATCCGCGCTGCTTCACTCTTCTTCTCCCATTCTTCTTTTTGCTTTTTTATCTCTTCATTACTCTGCTCCAACACTCCACACACAAGTTTTTTCTCCCATTCCATTCGTTGAATTTCTTCCTGCCCTTTCTTCTCCTTCTCCTCTTCCATTCTCTTCTCCTCATCTCTCCTTCTCTCCTCTCGTTCCTTGTTGATATTTTCCTCCATCTCTTGAAGCTGTCTGGCTCTCTTCTTCTCACTTTCGTCTCGCTCTTCTTTCATTCTTCTCTCCACTGCTTCCATTTCCTCCTCGTGTTTTCGTTGCAGCTCCTCCCTCTCTCTCTGCATGTCTTCTTCCTTCTCCTTCAGGATCTTCTCCATCTCCTTCTTTATGGCCGCCTCGGCCTCTTGAAACATCTCTGAGGTGAAGCAGCTGCCGCCATTTACCTTCAGCATGTCCTTGGTCTTCTCCATCAGCTCTCTGACTTGCCGGAACTTGTCGGTCTTATCTTTGTTATTGAAGACTTGGTATCTCCCTCCACAGTCATTTATCAGTTGTTTCAAAAGGTCATCATCTTGTATGTAACTCTCTATTGTTTGATGATCCTCAAGATCATCTCCTTTAGTGAATATAATGATGAAGAACTCTCCAGATCTCTTGCCAAAACATGTTTTGATCAGTTCCACAGTGTCTATTTCCTCCTTGGTAAATCGTCCGATCTGCAGCACCAGTAAGAACACATGAGGTCCAGGAGACAACAAGCTGATGCATTTCACCATCTCCTCTTGAACCTCATCATTGGACAGTGTTGTGTCAAACAGACCGGGGGTGTCCACCACAGCGACAGGACGTCCATCAATCTTTCCTGTTGCTTTCGTGCAAAACTTGGTCACTGACTTTGAACTGGCAGTTGATTCAAAATATTTTCCGCCCAAAATGGTATTTCCAGTTGCACTCTTCCCACTGCCAGTCTTCCCAAACAGCACCATCCTGAGACACTCTCTGTTCTGACTTTCATCATCGTCTCCCTCCTGACTTTTCTTTCTAACGTCCTGCAGTTCAGCTTTAAGTCTTCTGTTGGTGTTCTCCAGCTCTACAACCTTCTCCATCTGAGCCTTGGTGAACATCTTCATTGTGAAGCTCCTAGATCCTGTACCTCTCATCTCTTGCACAGCATCCAACAGCTCTGGGATCTGCTGCCGGTCCTTGATGTTGAGAACAACATGTCTTCCTCCACAGCTCTGACAGAGCTCCTGGAGGTCCTTGTTCTCCTTTATTAAGTTAACAACAGCTGGAGCTGTAGGATCTGACTCCACAGTGGACAGAATCAAAGTGAAGTCGTTGACTTTAGGGCTGAATGTGTTCTGGAGGGTCTCTATCTCTCCCTTGTCTTCATCAGTGAGGGGACCCACAGGTAGGACCAGGATGAAGGCATGGACGCCTTCAGGATCACAGAGGGAGACACAGCTGGATGATTCCTCCATCACCTCCTCCTGAGGTTTTCCACACAAAGTAGGGAGCTCCACCAGGGAAACCCTTCGTCCACACACCTCTCCCTGATGTTTGACACACTCTGAGGAGTTGGAGACTGAAGGAAGCTCTCTCTGACCTAAAATGGCCTCGGCTGCTGAAGTCTTCCCTGCTACTCTCCTCCCACACAGAACCAGGTTTAAAGCTGGTTTGATGTGTTTAGACCTTGGTGCCATCATCAAACCTGCATCCTCAAACACATCACATCTCACATGCTCTCCATTGTTCTCCTTTGCAGTTTGACCCAAACGTGTTAACAGCTCTGAATGGTCAAGGTAATGCCTCGCATATCGGTTTCTACACATTCTGATCAGCTCTTGTAATGCTGGCTGTTGCATAACATTTTCATTGAAACCTGAACTCCCCTCTTTAGGTGGTGATATTAATACCAGTGAATGATCGAATGATTGATCACCAAAGAGTTGCAGGACTCTGCAGAGTGTCAGTTTGTGTTTATCAGTGAAGTGCTCAGGCTGTAGAACCAGCAGGAACACATGAGGTCCAGGATCAGAGAGCCTCACACAGTCTTTTACATCTTGTGAAAGTTTCTGTTGGCTGATGTTGGGATGCAGCAGATCTGGGGTGTTGATAAGGACTATTTCTTTTCCTTTTAACTGTCCACTGACTTTCAGACACCGGTCTGGTTCTCTCTCAGTGTTGAACACAGTGTCTCCCAGTATGAAGTTCCCCACTGAACTCCTCTCAGCCCAGCTGTTCCCCAGCAGAACTACCCTCAGCTCAGAAACTGAAAAGGAAAACACAGAATTTGAAAAACTACTCTTCAACAAAAAACTAAATTGGGTAATTAACCAATGAAAGGGTAATATATTTGAAAAGTTAGACTTGAGTAAAGGTGTCAGCTGTTATCTCAAAACTAACTAAATCACCAGAGATCTTGCATACATTAAATGGAGAGAAAAAAGAAACTGTGATTTTAGATGTTGATTTACATTAAATACTTTTGACACAGTTCTGTTAAACTCAGAGGAAGGTGACAGTAATTCAAAGCTGCTGCTCCGCTTCACAGGATGCAAATCTTCTGACCCTAAAATAAATCGGAACATTCACAACATATTTCATGAATACTTGAGGAAGGATTGGTTGTTCTTTTTAAATGACTTATGTTGTGTAATATATCACAATAAACAGCATATTCACAGAAATGTTACTAAAGTACAGAGGTTAGAATTCTTTATATTCATTATCCACAATCAGAGATGGGGTCGTTACTCAAAAAAAGTAATATTACTTTACTTCGTTACTCTCTAGTCTACATAAAGTAAACTCGTTACTTTACATTACGTTTGCGTTACTTAGCAACAGCCTATAGCCAAAACTTAAAACTTAGGCCTACATGTGCACACATAACAATTACTATTGCAATAAGGAAGACATAACAAAAGTTAATAACGGTGAACATTCTAGTTGTTGCTGCTTGTTCGGAGTCTGCACTCACTCAACATCCTCCCTCTGGGTTCGGGGGTCTTTAGCTACTAGCTTCGTGCTAGCATGTTGCCTCTGCAGGTGCTTGGAGAGGTTTGATGTTGTTGTGTTTGCAGCAGAGCACCTTACCGTCACATTCCTGTCCTTTCTTCTGACACATTTAAAATAATGGGCATACCTCCTCCACCCCTCGAAAGTAATAGCTGCTGATGTCTCTGTCTCAGTCTGCAGCTCAACCCCTGTGACAGCTGCATGTGGACAAGTCGCGCAAATGTTACAAAAATATAAACCTGCGGTGGAAATCCCTCTAGTGACTTTGAAATATTTCAAATGTTAAAAGTTAGACCTGTCACATTTACCAATCGTATCTACCCCTGGAACTAGCTAAACTAGTTATACATGTTTATTAATTACTGTTGTGTCGGGTGACTCATCACTGGATCAGCGAGCTGCATGAGACACAGACAGGCTGTCAGGAGAGGGATAGAGAGAGGGAGAGACTCCGTGTATTAAACCCACCGTGTTATTATCCAAAGTTACTGCAAACTTCTGAATAATGTAGTAACTACTAGTCTAGTCTGTCAAAGGGAGAATCTAGTTATTTGTTCGCGCAATGTTAGTAACTGTAGTGTGATTACTGAATGTATAACAGTAGCGTGTTTCATTACTCTGTTACCGGCAAATGTAATGTTATTACAGTAATGCGTTACAACTCTGTCCTCAATAATACATTCTGAACTCACCTGTTGATGCTGTCGCCATACTGTCACTGCAGGAACAAATCTACTTCAGCTGGAAACCAAATGCTCGGTTAAAGAACCTAGGGAGAGTTTGAAAATAGGTGTTAATACATTTTCATTTAATACATTTTAAACGCTGTAATCAATACTCCAAAAATACCTCACGGCTGGTATCATTTCCGGTAGTTCCGAATGTTGTCTCAAGCTACCCACGTCTGTAAACAAACGTATTCAAATAAACTGTACCTTCATTTAATATTCAGCAATAATAATATCTCGACGTCTATAGTTGTAGTGTTGAGTGTTGAAATCAGTAGGTTTCGGTTTGCAACACTCCGTGTCATATCGCTACTACATTCACCTCTATAGGAAATGGTATATTAGCCACATGCTAAATGCTAACCGGAGATGAAGGATTTTCAGAATAAAAGCTCAGCAACTGGTTGTGCACAACAACTTCTGGTTTTTCAGTATAAAACAGCATTTAAACTGACGGTATGTTTATGGTACTTTATGCCATCAAAACATTGATTTTAATTTCTAACAAGCCCCATTCAAATCCCCCGTGTTCCGCCACCTGCTGCACCTTTTCATTCTCCATTGTCCATTGTGATACTGCACTTTACAGCTACAGTTTGCACTGTTTCAATAAATGAAACTAATTTTCTCACCACATCTTTTGATTCATTTTGTCCAGCATTTGCAAGCTGGAGACTCTCTGTCAGAGCCATATATTGTATAATTGATGTTTTCAGTTTTCAGTTGAATTAATTCAATCCAAGTCACTGGAACACTCACAAGATGTCACCAAAATCCCACTGTCCCTTTAAAATCTTTCAGAAAATGATATAAGTGTATCGAATTGTATCGAATCGTATCGTTGGCTGAATATCGTGATATATATCGTATCGTTGGCTGAATATCGTGTATCGTATCGTGAGATTAGTGTATCGCCACAGCCCTAGGGGGGGGGGGGGGGGACTAGTGGAGTCAGAGGTCGCGTTAACCGAATATTTTCCGTCTATGACAGATTTTTTTATAACAATGACGGAAAAATCAGAAAGCCGTCCATCATTTTGACAGATTAGAACAAACTCCGAACAGTGCCAACGTTTCCCCGCAGCTGGGCACCGGTATTATGCTGTGTTATGCATGCCAAAAGGAAATGATATCGTTTCTAAACCTAACTTTGCCAACGAAAGTATTTGCTTACGCTGTGCGCGTTCCCGCGAGGTGCTGTGGGGCATGCATAACACGGCGCTAACAGTTCATGAGCGAGCGACAGAAATGTTGCGATCCTGTCCGTCAAAATGATGGGCAGCGAAAAAGTCTAGCGCAACCTCTGAGTGGAGTACTCCGTGACCACAGAGCGTGACCATTGTGATCAGCTGTTTTAGCGCAGTTCTCCAGTGAAGGGGGGGAGTCTCCCTCCGCAGCCGGTTGGCGTAGTTTTGGCACAATTCCGTTGTACAGACCGACGTTAACAGCAGCCCTGTCTGTGCATATGGAGACTTACCCTGTCGTCCGGTGATCTAACCGCCTTCTGGAAAAGCTACATGTACGTCGGTACGCAAATGCGCTTTGTGACACAAGAGACGGTACGCATTGCGGATTGTTGCCGCGCATGCGTACCTGCGTACCAGTTATGTGCACCACAATTTAAACTGTAACTAAGGCATATTTAATTTAAAATGTACTTTAACTAGTGATAAATAACTTGTATTTTCAACCAACACATCTTACATTCAAGCAGGAATAAATCAAGTACACTGTAGGTTTTAACAACCAACTGTTTTCAACCACTTTTTAACTGTTAACTTAACCATGAAAACACATTTTAGTCAGCATCTGTCAACATGTAGCTGCATTAAAGCTTTGAAATAAATTAACTACTAAAAGAGAGTGGCTTTAAATAAAATGAATGCAATGCTCCTTTTACATTTAGGCATGCTATCAGCTTATTTTCGAAATATGAAGTAGGCTACTGTTAGCCATTAGCTTCTGCTAGTATTTAGCTAGTAGAAGCTTCCTTTTTTAAAATGTAAAACATATTTATTTAGACCCCTAGCTTGCTCACATTATGACAATATATCTGCTCACTTTGTTAAAAACGTTTTGTTTCTGTATAACTGACCTAGTGTTAGACTCTCCTCCGCTCCATCCTCCACAGCAGCCAGAGGTGAAATGGCAGTTGGACAGTTGAAAAATGATACATTTGAAATAACTCAACTGTGATTGGGCAGGACCTTCATATATACAGTCTATGGGCAGGACATACACTCATGTGTTTACTATGTGCATCTTGCATAGTATGGTTCAGAAATGACACTGAATGTGTTGAATTGCCTTTGACACAGCAGTGTTAAAAAAAATGATACATTAATTCTAAGAGTGTAATACTTTTACAAACACTATAGTAATAATATACATCTTAACCATGAAAACACATTTTAGTCAGCATCTGCATTAAATCTTATGAAAGGAATTAACTACTAAAAGAGAGTGGCTTTAAATAAAAACGAAAACAATGCTCCTTTTACATGTAGGCATGCTATCAGCTTCTTTTCGAAATAACAAGTAGGCTACTGTTAGCCATTAGCTTCTGCCAGCGTTTAGCATCAGCTCACAGTTAGCGCTAGCTAGCATCGCGATTAGCTGCTAATCGCTAATGATCTTATTCAAATGGATTTACAATAATACAATGTGCACGAAAGTACATCAAAATACAAGACATCACTTTCATAAGCCCGATTGTTTTTATATTAAATGTATCTTGACCATAAACAACAAAAACGAACTGTCATTGTCTATATTAGCAGGCTAGCCCTTCAAAGTGCTAACAAAGAGCTTAGGCCTCAACTC
Source organism: Pseudochaenichthys georgianus (assembly GCF_902827115.2). Classification (NCBI taxonomy): domain Eukaryota; kingdom Metazoa; phylum Chordata; class Actinopteri; order Perciformes; family Channichthyidae; genus Pseudochaenichthys; species Pseudochaenichthys georgianus. The sequence goes on from NW_027263136.1 coordinate 17,666, forward strand.
ACATGAGTTTCCACGCAAATCGACACTGGCTGTCTTCTTCTAGTTTGGATTCACACAGGGGTTCTGGTAAAATAATAGTTTGTTAACTAACATAGTTAGTTTGAGTATGGATAACAAGATTTGTAATGCTGTTATGTACAACTTTAACAAGAACTGCTCGACCTGTTCAGTGAAATAGAGGTGGAGTGATTAGAGCCACTCATCACCCTGGGTTTGCATTTTAGAGCGCTCCGTGCAGAAGCAACATGTATTCATAGTATTAATAATTAAAGGGGTCTAGTATAGGGGACCACAGAGGGGAAATGTACAATTGTTACAGCAAAGGGCCAAAGATAGCTTTATATTATTGTATTATTGTATTGCACTTCATTTGGTGGTTAGTGGCTCCTCCAACAGTTGGTGCAAAATGTAACAGCACAGCTTTGCTTTTAACTGGCACAAGTAAACACAAGAGCATTTCCCCCATTTTATATTCACTGCACTGGTTTCCATACATTTAAGGATTCATTTTTAAATGATTTTATTCACACTTATATCCCTCAATGGACTTGTGCTGTGCTAGACCCCTGTACGCCCATCGGCCTTATAGGCTAAGGTCAGCAGATCAACTGCTCCTGAATGTAGGCTACCCAGAAGAAAAGGTCAAAGCTCAGAGATTTTCAAGAAATAGGGTCAAACTGAAAACAATGTTGACAGCTGACCAAAAGTAAATTTTCTCCTGAAAATAATAACTTTTGGTCAGAATCTCAGGATTTAAACTTTGGCAAAACATGGCAAAATTGTGGCCTCTTTTTTCAGAACAAAAAAAAAACACTGACAACAATAGAAATGCTTGGAGCCTGCAGTTTCTCTCCCCACCACCGAAGGGCAGTGCTACTTTAAAAACACCCACAGTGTTCAGATTTCCAGCTGGACGTCACTCTGCATGCTCTCCTCCAGTGACGTGCGGTGAGGTTCATGGCTGGTGAGGCACTGACTCTTTCAGAGTCAGATTTACAAATATTATATTTTGACCTTAATCGAAATGTTCGGTTATTTTCAAAAGCTTTTTTAGTCTGATGCTTCGATTCATTTTAAACAGACCGTTCAACAAAAGGATACCCAAAATCTAAATATTGGATTGTTCTCTCTTAGTAAGATCCCATGTTCATTACAATTGGGGTCTTACCTTGACTTGAAGATGAAGTCCACGCTATAACTGTGGGCTTAGTGAGGCAGAGCTCGTCCCTGCCTCACTTCTCATCGCTCCCATGTAGTTGTAGCGGAGCTCAGCCAATTAGCTGATTTTGAATATAAAAAGCGATTGGAATCAAACAGAAATCACACTTACAACACAGATCAGTGGAGACATTTTATTATTACTATTTAGTTTTTCTTTAGTTGTTTTTCCGTTACATTGGACTATGACAGGGGAGGCTCTGCCTCCCCTGCCTCCCCTGACTGCACGTCGCTGCTCTACTCACATCAGCTGCACAACATTCCTGATTGTATGCTAACCGGAATGTTTCCAAGCCCAAATGTATGACCTGCCTGGACCCGGTGTGGGAGGTTATGAAATGGACGGGCATTGTGCCGATGATGCAATACGTTTGACCCCTTCGGTCAGTGGCGGTTCTAGAACATTTGACATGGGGTGGCAAAGGGGGTGCAAGAGGTCATGCCAGGGTGGCATGGGAGGGCGGACAGTACGTGGTATTTTATACTGTATATATAACCTTTGTATTGTTAAATCATGCCCTAACACAAGTGTTCTGAATGCACAAGAGAAACAAGGTGTTCAGACAAGCAAACCCAAATATAGTATAAAACAGCAGAAAATTTACTTAGTTATACTTAAGTACACAAATGACATCAGCCATCTCTTAAGAGAGACACATTTAAATACATATGTGTCAATACTTAGAGCTGCTAGATTGTGCTGCGATAATGGAATATGTAAGGAGAATAAGAACATGTGGTCCAGCTGGAGTCTCATCTGCCTCCTGATCCCTGCCTCTGTCCCTCTTTCTGACATTTCATCTTTATTCCTCACATACATTTCTTCTTCTTCACTAATTTCTTCATCTCCTCCTGCTCTGACCCTCCTGGTGTCTTCAGTGTCTTTTTGTTGTTGTTGACTCACTCCAGCCTGCAAAAGTCTACTTGTGAAAAGCACTGGTACAAATGCTTGTATAACTTTACACGTTAGGACCATGTAGCTGATAAGTAGCATATAATATAAAATCAGAAAGTATTTATCAAACGCACGCAGGCAGCTGTGCTCTCACTCACTTCATTATTGGGTTTTGTGTAGCTTAAAGGAAATACAAGTTCAGTTTTAAGGGATAAATGGGGGAAAGAAGAAAAACATCTTTACCTTTTTCTACATTTGCTACCGAAAATTGTATGACGAGATGTAATTATTATATTATAATATATGGATACTCGGTGTGTGTTTCCATGAATCCAGAAATATCTTATCTTATAAGGTGTGTAGGGGATACTGAGACAAAACTAATAGAAAGCCTTTGACTGAGAATACATTCATTAACAAGGAGGGACCTTGGCGGGCACATACAGCACTTCCGCTAAAACCAAATGCCTCATCTTGCATTGTTAACGGATGAGAAAAATACTTTGACTGAATGTCGGATACACTCCAGAATTAAGTGGATTCTTACTTGGCCCATGCTTTACTCTGCTACCAATTTTAATGTCAACAAGGCAAGTAGTTCATTCTCAGAATAAGACAAAAACAATAAAGTCATTGCACTAAAATGGATTGACTTACATAATAAGAAAGTAGGGAGAGTGTAAACAGATTCATGTCATACAAAATGTGTAACACACACACACACACACACACACACACACACACACACACACACGCACATCTTCAGTGCACACAGGGCTCCCTGAGATTCCTGCGGAGTCAGCTCTTCTTTGATGGGGCACTGCAGTGCACTGCAGGTCAGACTAACAGACTCTGCCTGTGCTCGGTGTTAGCTCACTGCAAACAACAGTAGCACTACTGTATTTAAACATACCTGCCTACGGGGCTCTCTGTATACCTGTGTGTGTGTGTGTGTGTGTGTGTGCGTGTGCGCGTGTGCGTGAAATAAATCAAATTGAATAAATTAAATACAATTAAATAAAATAATAATAATAAAACTAATGTTTGAAAACTGACCGCCTCTCTTGTTCCTCTCCTCTCAGATCACCATCCAGAGGGACAGCGGTCTGGATGTCAGCGCCCCGAAACACGGAAAGATCGACGCAAACAACGATCCTCACGTCGGAGGGAACCAGTGGGCGGGAGGCACAGGTAACAGAGACTCTGACTGACTCTCAGAGGTGGGAAGTAGTGGAGTACAAATACCTCGTTACTGTACTTAAGTAAATGTATCAGTACTTTACTCCACGACTTCTTACTTTGACTTCTTACATTTTGAACTCAAATACCTGTACTTTCTACTTCTTACATGTTGAACTCAAATACCTGTACTTTCTACTTCTTACATGTTGAACTCAAATACCTGTACTTTCTACTTCTTACATGTGGAACTCAAATACCTGTACTTTCTACTTCTTACATGTTGAACTCAAATACCTGTACTTTCTACTTCTTACATGTTGAACTCAAATACCTGTACTTTCTACTTCTTACATGTGGAACTCAAATACCTGTACTTTCTACTTCTTACATGTTGAACTCAAATACCTGTACTTTCTACTTCTTACATGTTGAACTCAAATACCTGTACTTTCTACTTCTTACATGTTGAACCCAAATACCTGTACTTTCTACTTCTAACATGTTGAACTCAAATACCTGTACTTTCTACTTCTTACATGTTGAACTCAAATACCTGTACTTTCTACTTCTTACATGTTGAACACAAATACCTGTACTTTCTACTTCTTACATGTAGAAACACAAATACCTGTACTTTCTACTTCTTACATGTTGAACTCAAATACCTGTACTTTCTACTTCTCTCATTTCCCAAACAGCTGGTTCCTTTAGTCTGAATGTGTGTTGGTGCGTGGTCATTATTCTGTAGAGTCATTGCGTGCCTATTGGTTGGAACACGATCCGTGTATCCATCACTTCCTGGTCTTCTCTAAAGAAGAGGGACCAATGGAAACGTTGTCATGTTGCCGTTGTTCAGCATGGAAACATTCATTAGCTAACAATGACATTATTGTTCTATTGATATAAAGGGAGGTCAGGTACTCTTTAAAGCAGCTGCTAGCTATGGGTACTTTCTACTGAAGTACATTTCAAAGCCTCTTTACTTTTACTTGAGTAAAGAAGTTTAGTCAGTACTTTTTAACACGAGTATCTGTACTTCTACTTGAGTAAAGGATGTGTTTACTTCTGCCATCTCTTACTGACTCAGCATCACGCAGGAATCCCTTAAATCCACCACATGGTGATTAAAATCTGTGAAGAAACTTCACACACATCACTATGATTGATGGCATGTTAGGAAGTGTAGATATGAGAGAGGCAAGGCACTCGGTCTCCCTTCCTTCGAATCAAAGGTTTGGATTAGTGTTTGTCCATAATAGTTGGAAAAGACAATAAGTGTGATTATGATTTATAGTTTCACTTGTTTAGCATACTTTTCTTTGGTCAATATCTATCTGTTTTTCACTGCTCGTCATATTAAACTTGAAGTAATGACCTTGAGCTCCAGGAAATTGAGGGCATTTTATCAGTTAAACAAGAATCCAATGATAATCTAAAACAAAATAATTAAATAGTTCAATAAATAGTTGGAAAAAAGCTAGATTTCCAGCCATGGTTGCAGACAGAAAGTGCTTGTCTTTCAGAATCTTAGATTAATCTCAGAACTCAAAGAATCACCTTTAGTCAGATCTCCTTTTTGCGTCCCTAATCCTCTTCCGTACTACAATCCAAAATCCTGCACAATGCAACAATATACTTAAGACATGAGAGAAAACATTTATAAAAAAAGTGCCAGAAGATATTGCAAGGGATATAATGTCAGTAAAATACAGGCATACATGTAGATATGTACAAGGAAAAGGTGGATTAAAATACTGCAGACTTTCTGCGTAAACAAATCAACTTGATGCCACTTTATGGAGTGACTTCATCACTAAAACGTTCCCCTTGCAGGCGGCAGAGACACGGCGGGGCTCGGGGGGAAAGGAGGTCCCTACCGGCTGGATGCAGGACACAAAGTCCACCAGGTAAGAAGCCAATCAGTTCACAAATATAACAATACCGTGAGCCAAAGATAATAACATAGAGGACCAAGAACTGAGCCTTGGGGGACTCCACTAATAACTGAAATCCCTGTTAACTTCTGGAGGGATCCCAACTTCAGTCAAGTCAAGAACCAACTGGAATGTAAAGCTATTCCCACCACCATACATCTAATAAGGAGACCCAGAGAACGGTCTACCTCACCTCCTTGATGACGTCTCCGGCGATCGATCATGCCTGAAGGATGCGAGCTATAGTCAGCTTTTCCCCCTCCACCTTAAACGTCACACCCTGAAACCCAAATGTATTTATTCTGATGTAAACTGCTTGAATCACAACTTTCAGGACGGAGGACGGGACTCAGGTTTAACTCATGAAATGCTTTTATAGCAGACATCGGATCAGAAAGTGTCTCAGCGGGGATTTGATCTGCGATGTTTCCTACCAGGTGTCCCAGGCTGAGAAAGACGCCGTCCCAGAGGAGGTCCGCAAAGCAGCCCGCGAGATGGGAGAGAAAGCCTTCAAAGAACGGTAGATCACACACACACACACACACACACACACACACACACACACACACACACACACACACACACACACACACACACACACACACACACACACACACACACACACACACACACACACGCACACGCACACGCACACGCACACACACACTGTCAGCCCACAGCAGTGACTAATCTAAAATGTAAACATAACTATTTTAAAATGTAATTTAAATGCTAAAAGGGGTGAAACTGTCCAGAAAACAACTTGAACATTTGATTTTACATTTTAATAAGGTCGTCTATTTAATTCCTTCTACAAAACATAATTTAACCACCATTACTGTATACCACCTTTTTATTTAGTTTGAGTGAAGTTTGTTGCCCAGAACGTTTAATATTGACTGAACAGGAAGTGCTCAGGATCTGCAATCAATCCCACCAAAACACACTGATCACATGGCTGGTCTTCGAAAACATTTACAGTATTTTGTTTGTTTTTTGTCATATCTAATGTTTCAGTACCGACTACGGGGCTCTCCTATTCTTTTTCCAGTGTATTATCCATCATTTATATCCTTTGACGTAGTTTAGCTTAACTTAGACATTCATTGCAGACATAACATTTTGTGTGTACACAATACATCCGTCTGACTCTCTCATGCAACCAGTCACCCACACACACACACACACACACACACACACACACACACACACACACACACACACACACACACACACACACACACACACACACACACACACACACACACACACACACACACACACACACACACACACACACACACACACACACACACACACACACACACACACACACACACACACACACACACACACACACACACACACACACACACACACACACACACACACACCGACAGGTCAGTGTCTACAGGTGTCCAAAGCTCATAAAGCCCTTTTTCTGTCTTTTTCTTACTTTTCTTCCTCTGTCGACCTGACTTCATTTTGAAAATCAGGAAGCAGGTATTGGCAGTAGCACCAAGAGAGGCTTTGAATTTATCCTAATAATGCATTTGTTATTTCCCACAGAAGCGTCAGAAGGTTGCGTTTAAATACTTGCCTGTTTGTGGAAAACCTGCAGTGTTTGCAATAAATGTCGATAATCTGCAGCAACTGTGACCTGGTTTTGGAGGTTTTGTGTTTTAAATCTTACGTCAGATCCTCCATGAAAAGTTCTGTAAAGGCCGAAGCTAGCATTGAGAAATGTCTGAATGTCCATCCTCCTCAACACAGCAGACCCGCCATGTACTTTCATAACATTTAAGAATACACAACAATGTCAAGCACGTGTTTAACCGTGGTGTCTGTGATCGGGAAGATGAGTCCAGATAACTCATATCCAGCATATTGTGTGCTTTAAAGGCAATGTGTGTTTAGTCTAAAACATATGAAGTCATGTGCCTCTCCTCTCTCTGTGTCCCTCAGGCTGAAGGAGATCAATATGAGTCAGTACGACGCTGCTACGTACGAGCGGTTCTCCAGTGCCGTCAGCAGGCAGGTCCAATCTCTGCGCATCGTGCTGGACAGCCTGCAGGTCAGCATCACACACTGCGGCACAGAAACACCAGACAAAACAGAAAGCATGCATATCTAGATGTTTGGGTGGATTCTACAAAGCCTGTCATCTGGGAGATGAATCTCAAACAAACAACTGTTCACACCATATGTGATACTAAGGTCTCCAGAAATACCAAACGTTGTGTAAACAGTACAACATTATGGTGAGCATTTGGATTGTTCTCTTGTTGTAAGCATGCTAATTGGGCAAGAAAATATTACACATATTATGGTATAGTCACTTAAAGGTGGAAAATCTAAACCATAATAATAAAATGGAGACAAAATCACTTCCTGGGATCTTGCTTCTCTCAACCAATCAGGACGCTCCTTGGGGACAGCGCCCCCTCCTTCCTGGGGTAGTTGTAGGTCATCTCGACATTAAGGAATGCAATCTAGTTCAGGGGTCTCCAACCTCTCTCCATCTGAGCGCTACTTTGAAAAAATGAAAGTGGCCAAGAGCTACTTGCATCGCTTACATGTATTCACATAGCCCTCATCAGCTTGTGTACACGTGTGAAATTGCAATACCCAAAGCTTGTCAACAATCTTAACTTCACATCAAGGTCCAAGAAAACGACAATTTCTCACACATTATTTTGGCCCTCATAGTAAGTGCATCGCCTTAATCACCACCGTACACACATCTTATGGCACGTGTGTAAAGTCACAGTCAGTGAGACGACTGGCGCTGCATGGAGTCCACCAGAGAGGTCTGCTGGACCCACTCAGGTTCATAGAGTCATTTAAATGGCCATCAGTCGGTCTTGTTCTGTGTTTAGATTTCATTCATGTCAGAAAAAGCTGCTTCACAAAGTAGAGCCAAATAAAGCAGACGTGTTCGGTGCTGCTCGGTGATGTTCTTATAGTTTTCTGGGTCTACACGGCTCCAGAAATGTTTTGCTGAGACTTAAGCTGAACATGATTTTGGAGATGTATAACCTCCATCTCCATAATAAATCAATTGTATAGGTCTATCCTCCCTATATCTGTGTGTGAAATTGTTCCATCCTCAAAAACTAAAAACGAATGCTTCTGTAGTCTAGCTGCAGCTTCTAGCCACGGTCTTCTGTTAAAAAAAGGACACTGAATGTCTTGAATGTGGCATCACACACAGGACTTGAGTCTGAACACAGCAGGAGTATAACAGCATAGCGACTTACAATAAGTGCGTTCGACCAAGAAGACACAACCTTGAAGAAAACAGAATCATAAAGTACATCAGGTTTCATAGAGCCTAAACAATTCATGTGCTACTCAACTGGCTTTAGGTAAGCCAGTCCTTTGTTAGTATATAAGTGCTTTGTTAGTAATTCTTTGTTAGTAGTTCTATCGCTCGAGGTGGAGTCGAAAGAGATGAGTTTTCAGTCAGTTTCATTATAAAAACTAAAATAGTGCATGTGGGTGCACACTTACATTCTCTGTCTTGCTGTTGCATAAATCCCATGAATGTATGAGACTAAGTTAGCTTCATCATCTCAATCAGTGATTAAGTGAATAATAAAGTTTCTATCAGGTCACTGTCAGCCTGTCACTCATTATTTTCAGGAGGGGGCGGGGCTTGGAGGAACAGAGGAGACGGTGATCATGGAAGCTTTCCTCCTGCCTTCACAAACTTTACACACGTATTTATCAACTGAAAATATAAAGAGGACATTCATACTCTGCGATCCAAGACTTGATTAAATCCACCAAAAACCTGACATGACGATAACGTGTGTTTTTCAAAAACACAAATCCCTCCCTGTGTGTCTGAGCCGCAGCGACAGGCCTGATTCAGAGCGGGTCATTCTGCTGTTGGTTCTGGTGCTGCTGGAGAAAGCAGACTGCTCCATGTGTGGTGTCGCTGTGCCGCCTGCTCCTTGATCTCTGCGTCACGGACCAATTTTATATTTGTGTGACAGAAACAATTCTAAAATAAAAAAACTTTATTGTCCGGCCGCGGCCGAAAAATCAAGAAGCAACGTTACTACGCTATAATCGATAATCGAGCGGCGAGCTACTGAAAAGCTGCCCGCGAGCTACCGGTAGCTCGCGATCGACGTGTTGGAGACCCCTGCTCCAGTTGAACCTGGCCGACAGAACAAAAGAAGTTGAGACGTCATAACATTGGTAGATAACAATGAGTTGATCTAAAACAACCCCAGTTGGGCAGGTAGGAGGGGGCGCGGTCTCTTAGGAGCATCCTGATGGGAAAAAAAACCACCCATTTCATGGGTTACATTTTCCTCCCTTTGTTTGAGCTTCTGAAGGGAAATGGGGTTGATGCATCGTGTGTGTGTGCGTGTGTGTGTGCGTGTGTGTGTGTGCGTGTGTGTGTGCGCGTGCGTGTGACGAGAAGAAAATCCTGCAGCATGTGACTTTGATTACAGAGCAGCGACACTGATGCCCCGGCCACACGAGGATGAAAACGGTCGTTTGCGTTACTGTTTAGTGTCGTATAGACCGTTCGGCCACACGAGGACGACCGAATACGGCACTAAACGACTGAGGAAACGACAACGGGTCCCAAGGTGGATAGCACGGCATACGCAACGCTCTTGGGGGGTCAAACGGCTCCGTGTGTACGCCCTATACGATCCTTTTCTGATACTGATGAGGCAATAGCCCCGCCTCTCCCCACCTCCGCCTCAAAGTAAACTGCACCCTGAATTCAGATTATTTATCTTTCTCTCGATATGGACATACACGCGAGTGAAGTCTAATCTGACAGGACGGAGACACCTCTCAAACTCCCTACACTAGTTATAAATATGTTTATTTTGACTGTCGGCCGGGTCACTCGCCGGGGAGGAAAAAGAGAGGCTCCGTGTATTTTATTATTATATTATATAGATTCGTTATTCATTTTGTTTTTCGTTGTGTGTGTGTGTGTGTGTGTGTGTGTGTGTGTGTGTGTGTGTGTGTGTGTGTGTGTGTGTGTGTGTGTGTGTGTGTGTGTGTGTGTGTGTGTGTGTGTGTGTGTGTGTGTGTGTGTGTGTGTGTGTGTGTGTGTGTGTGTGTGTGTGTGTGTGTGTGTGTGTGTGTGTGTGTGTGTGTGTGTGTGTGTGTGTGTGTGTGTGTGTGTGTTCAGGCCAAAGGGAAGGAGCGTCAGTGGCTGAAGAACCAGGCTCTGGGAGAACTGGACGACGCTAAAATCATCGATGGACTGACCGGAGAGAAAGCTATCTACAAACGCAGAGGAGAGCTGGACCCAGAGGTGTGTGTGTGTGTGTGTGTTGATACAGATGTTGTTTTGTTTGTTATTTCTGTCTGTAATTATGTTTCAATATTCAGATAGTATAAGCATTATAAATACATACAAAATATCTAATGCAAAAAATATACTAAGGCAGATGCTAAAATAAATATATATTCAACAGTATTTTATGAATTCCTGGTAACAGTTTTAGGCAGTAAATGATCATTCTTGAAGTGTGAATATTGTTTTAATAGAAATATAATAATTCTGTGTGTGTGTGTGTGTGTGTGTGTGTGTGTGTGTGTGTGTGTGTGTGTGTGTGCAGCTGGGCAGTCCCCAGCAGAAGCCCAAGCGTCTGCGGGTGTTAGCGGATGTTTCCGGCAGCATGTACCGCTTCAACGGAGTGGACAGACGGCTGGAGCGCTCCATGGAGGCCGTGTGCATGGTGATGGAGGGGCTGGAGAACTACGAGCACAAGTTCAAGGTGAGACCATCAGTGCGAACACCATGACAGAAGCACCTGCTGAAGGAAGGAGATGTTACTGAAGATACAACCGTATGATCTCCACCCTCAGAGTAAGGGATTGAGGAGTGGAACAGAGAAGGGGGAGGGGAGGCTATAGACAGAACAGATAGTGGGTGTAAAAGAGATGGAGGGAGGCAGACTTCCTGACCCCGGGCACGTTTTTGGTTGCGTTTCCACTTGGCCTAGTTCCGGCCCGGGGCTACTTTTTCACCTTTTTTTTGGCCCGACAAAATCGTGGTTCTATCCGGGCTGAGTCGGGCTGAGCATGCTAAACTAGAGAGAGAATCGCTGGCTAGGGGCTACAACTACAACAAGATGAACATATTGGACCGTGATTTAATTGTAACACACGTTTCTAAATGATGCCGAAGTAACAACACACTGATACCGGTTAGTAAGAACCACGAATTAACGCTTTGACAAGTCTGCAGACAGACGGCAGAGAAACACCTTTTAAAATGTGTGTTTTCTGAATGGAGATCGGCTAAGCTAACGCTATATATCAGGGGTCTCCAACACGTCGATCGCGATCTACCGGTAGCTCGCGGGCAGCTTTTCAGTAGCTCGCCACTCGATTATAGCGTAGGTTGCTTCTTGATTTTTCGGCCGCGGCCGGACAATAACGTTTTTTTAGTCACACGAATATAAAATTGGTCGGTGACGCAGAGATCAAGGAGCAGACGTGACAGCGGCTGGGCGACACCACACACGGAGCAGTCTGCTTTCTCCAGCAGCACCAGAACCAACAGCAGAATGACCCGCTCTGAATCAGGCCTGTCGCTGCGGCTCAGAGACACAGGGAGGGATTTGTGTTTTTTGAAAAACGTCATGTCAGGTTTTTGGTGGATTTAATCAAGTCTTGGATTGCAGAGTATGAATGTCCTCTTGCTATTTTCAGTTGATAAATACGCGTGGACAGTTTGTGAAGGCAGGAGGAAAGCTTCCGCGATCACCGTCTCCTCTGTTCCTCCAAGCCCCGCCCCCTCCTGAAAAATAACTACTAATATGAGTGACAGGCTGACAGTGACCTGATAGAAACTTTATTATTCACTTAACCACTGATTGAGATGATGAAGCTAACTTAGTCTCATACATTCATGGGATTCATGTAACAGTAAGACAGAGAATACGTGTGCACCCACATGCACTATTTTTGCTTTGATATGCTGTTGTAAATACTCCTGTTGTCTGCTGTGTTCAGACTCAAGTCATGTTAGTGATGCCACATTCAGGACATTCAGTGTCCTTTTTTTAACAGAAGACCGTGGCTAGAAGCTGCAGCTAGACTGCAGAAGCATTCGTTTTTTGTTTTTGAGGATGGAACAATTCCACACACCGATATAGGGAGGCTAGACCTATACAGATTTATTATGGTTTATAATTTAATGTCAAGACAAGGAAGAAGAAGAAGAAAAAGATGGCTGAACTGTTCAGTGTCAATCCTGTGGAGGTGGAGGTTATAAATCTCCAAAATCATGTTCAGCTTAAGTCTCAGCAAAACTCACAACATTTCTGGAGCCTTGTAGAGCCAGAGAACTATAAGAACATTCACCAAGCAGCACTGAACATGTCTGCTTTATTTGGCTCTGTTCTGCAGACCTTTGTGAAGCAGCTTTTTCTGACATGAATGTCATGAAATCTAAATACAGAACAAGACTGATGAACATGTAAATGACTCTATTAGAGCGAACCTAAGTGGGTACACTCCAGCATACACCTCTATGGTGGACTCCATGCAGCGCCATTCATCTCGATAACTGTAAAAAAGAATGAATGCACTTATTTGACCATAAGTGCATACAATGCTCGTCAGGTGGTGATTAAGGAAATGTATGTGAATTCTCAGTGAAGTACTCACTATGTGGGCCATAATAATATGTGAGAAATGTTCGTTTTCTTGGACCTTGATGTGAAGTTAAGATGTTTGATAAGCTTTAGGTATTGCAATTTCACACGTGTACAAAAGTATAGCTTAATTCAACTGATGAGTGCTATGTGAATAAATGTAAGCGATGTGATGCAAGTAGCTCTTGGCCACTTTCATTTTTTCAAAGTAGCTCTCAGATGAAGAAAGGTTGGAGACCCCTGCTATATATGCTCCGACCGTCCACACTCACAACAACGGCCTACAGACGTAAATAAAGCAGCGACTGTGTTCTCCATGACGCAGGCAGTCTGTGGTTTGTACTTGTTTCACTTCTGTCTAGTTTCTGAACAGATACGAGGAGCTGGGAGCTCTGAGGGCTAACAGCTAACGGCTGATGTTGGTTTTCTGGGGCGCTCATTGAAGATGTTACTATAGTAACTGCCCCAGTTCCTAAACTGTAATGGAAGCGCAGCATTAAAGTGAGCCGGGCCTAACCAGGCCAAACCAAACCGTACTAAGTCGAGCGAGGCCTGCAGTGGAAATGCGCCATTAGTGACACTCAACCTAATACTGATGACATATCAGTGCCTCACACACACACACACACGCACACACAGACACACACGCCGCATTTATATATTTAAGTGTGTGTGTGATGGTTGTCAGTCACACACACACTCTATTCAGGGTTTCTATTTCAAACAGTGCTGTAAAGATGGTATGATGGAAGATTAGTGTTAAGAACTTGTCAATTTATAGTTTTATTACAGCCGTCACTCTTAAAAATGGAACAGAAAAATTACTGTGTTTTAAAAAATACTCTAAACTTATTACGTAATTTAATATATTCATATTTTAAATGTAGGAGTTTATTGGTCCCTAATGCGTAAAACACGCTTCTTACCCGGCAACAGCGATATGATTGGATGGATGTGAGATGGCATGAGGAAAAGAGTCTTTATAAATCGCATTATTTTTTGTATTTCACATATATCAATATTTAAGGGGTTTCTGCCTGTCATGAAATGTCAAAAAATCTATTTGTGAAAATACAAATAGTCCAAAAAGATTTGAACTTTATTCTTGAAAAACAAACTTCTTACAGCGAAGAACAGCGAAATGAATCGATAGTTTGCTTGAAGAAAGATTATTTTCAGAAAAACTTCCCTAAAACTTAAATTTGAGTAATTATGTAAATAAGTAAATTAATTTCCTGTAGTGTTTTGGACCCTGATGCATATATAAAAAACCTTACTGTACATTCAAAAATATACCTATATATCGTCCAAAAGGCTGAATCTGACATTTTGAAACGACACTTTCTTGCCGGGCAACAGCGATGTGATTGGATGAGACACACAGACGCACCACAGTCAATCTTTCCTTATTAGAAATAGCCCTGAAGGTCTGCAGGAGGCAAGTCTGCTCTCACACATTCACCCTGCTGCAGTGTGTGTGTGTGTGTGTGTGGTGTGTGACGACGTGACGTTCCTGCACACCTTCAGCTTTACACTTCTCTACACCAGCTATTCCTGGCGTCGATATAAGAGGGGGTTACACAAAGTAGTGTTAAATGTTGTTGTTGCCACTTATGTTCATGTGTTACGATACGTGTAACCGTCTTTATCGATGTGTCTCTTAAAGTGTTTTTCACTCTACGCAGGTCCTCTAAAGTGTACTTAAGTACTCGAGAAAATGCATGTTGATTTCCACCACTGATGTTAATGAACTGCTGCTTCAATTCAGACGACCCGCTAAATGTGTTGAAGCGATCCCGAAGGATTTGGGTGTCAGTACTGAGGTGTGGCCGTACCTAAGAGTGAGTGGGGCAGGGTGCAGTCTCACCTTTGAAGCAGGAGAGGAGAGCGCAGGTTTATTCCAGTCGTCCCCGTCCAAAGGGAGGATCAGTTTATTGGAAGACAAACTGGTCCACACTTGAACA
>NW_027263136.1:38007-43007 GCF_902827115.2 Pseudochaenichthys georgianus
CGTACATGGAAGAGGTGGAGCAACTGCTAGCGGTGTGCAAAGTAAACAACCTGCAGCTGAACAAGCTGAAAACCCAGGAAATGATCATTGACTTTAGGAGGAAGAAGACCGTCATGCAGCCGCTGTACATTGATGGAGGCTGTGTGGAGAGAGTCTCAGTGATCAAACCCCTGGGCGTTCACCTGGCGGAGGACCTGTCCTGGAGGACCAACACCACGGCAACCGTCAAGAAGGCACAGCAGAGACTCCACTTCCTGAGAATACTCAGGAATTACCACCTCAGACAGGATCTGCTTGTGTCCTTCTACCGCTGCGCCGTGGAGAGCATCCTCACCGACTGCATCTGTGTGGTTCCTCAGCTGCACAGCCGCAGAGAGGGGTGCACTCCAAAGGGTCATCAACTCGGCCCAGAAGATCATCGGTCGCCCCCTCCCCTCCCTGGAGGTACTGTACGGCTCTCGTTGCCTTAAGAAGGCAGTCAAAATCCTCAAGGATCCTCACCACCCGGGTAACGAGCACTTCGTACGGCTGCGCTCAGGCAGGCGCTTCCGTACCATGTCTTCCCGGACAAACAGACGCAAGTTTCTTTCCCAGGCCCATGTGTGCACTAAACGCTGCTAATATTTAAATTATATAAGCCTTCCGTGCAATACGAGGGGAATCGTGCAATTTAATTTATTATTTATTTATTTATTTATTCCCTTTTTTAAGTCCCATTTATTGTTTTTATTGTTTTTATAGTGTCTTGCTGTTTTTATATTGTCCTGTTGTTTTTATATTGTCCTGTTGTTTTTATATTGTCCTGTTGTTGCGTGTTGGCACCTTGAGTCTGTTGTAATGTCGTTGTACCTGTACAATGACAAATAAAGATCTATCATATGAACATTTACAGTATTTTGTTTGTTTTTGTCGTATCAAATGTTTCAGTACCTACTATGGGGCTCTCCTATTCTGATTTCTTCCAGTGTATTATCCATCATTTATATATTTTTTGTTGACGTAGTTTAGCTCAACGTAGACATTCATTGCAGACGTAACATTTAGTGTGTTTGTGTTTTATCTTTTAGATTTTTAGATCGCATGGCTGATGCCAACACAGTCTACACAATACATCTACACCCTCATGCAACCAGTCACACACACACACACACACACACACACACACACACACACACACACACACACACACACACACACACACACACCAACACACACACACACATCCACACACACACACACACACACACACACACACACACACACACACACACACACACACACACACACGGTTCAAACATGGTGAGGGTACTGTAGCACCTTTACCACAGCGGAGCAGGGTGCTGTGTCCGTGTGTCAGTAAAGTACCTGCACAGGGGGATTATAATAATAAACTCGGCTCGGGGGGGGGGGGGGGGGGAGCCCACCTGTAGTGTCATTTCCACAGGTGTGTTTTGGAGAGAACACACACACACACACACACACACACACACACACACACACACACACACACACACACGACTGCCCTCCTTCTTGGTCCGTGTGGGTCTTCAGGTGGGCGTAGAGGCCGATTCTGGACCCGATTGTTCCTGTGCAGTGTGGACAGGGGAATGTAGCGGTGGAGGGTTTGGGTTGGACCTGTTTGGTGGTTGCTCTCTCCTTCCTGAGTCTGCGCTTGTCTTGTGCAGCATGGCAGAGGTCATCATCGTATAGTGCAGTGCCCTCACGGACAAGGTTTCTCCAGGTCGCCCTGTCTGTCGCCATGTCCTCCCAAGCGTTCAGGTCTGTGGCACTTCTTTAGGTTTGTACCTCTTCTTTTGGCCTCCAGGGCCCGTCTCCCTTTAGCAAGCTGGGAATAAAGGACTGGTTTTGGGAGGCGAGAGTCAGGCATGCGGATAACATGGCCAGTCCATCTGAGCTGGCTTTGGGCAATGGTAGCAGCGATGGTGGGAATGTCAGCCTCCTCCAGGACGCTGGTGTTAGTGCGCCGATCCTCCCAGCTAATCCTGAGGGCTTTTCGGAGGGATGTCTGATGGTATGCCTCAAGTGCCTTTACGTGCCTGCTGTATGTGGTCCAGGCTTCTGATCCATACAGAAGAGTGGGGAGCACCACAGCTTTATAGACCAAGATGTTGGTCTTTGCTTGGAGGTCACGGGTCTCAAAGACTCTCTTCCTTAGCCTTGAGAAAGCCCCACTGGCGCAGCTGAGGCGATGGGGCATTTCATCATCAATAACAGCTTCTGATGATAGGAGGCTGCCGAGGTATGGGAAGGGAAGTAGTCCACATTTTCCAGTCTGATGTTGTCAATGGAGATGTGTGGAGGATTTGGGTCTATTTAATGTTGATGGCTAGACCAAGCTGTTTGTGTTTTATCTTTTAGATTTTTGGATCGCATGGCTGATGCCAACTCAGTCTACACAATACATCTACAATCTCATGCAACCAGTCACCCACACACACACACACACACACACACACACACACACACACACACACACACACACACACACACACACACACACACACACACACACACACACACACACACACACACACACACACACACACACACACACACACACACACACACACACCCTCCTCCATCCCGACCTGCTTTTTGAAGTCACTGCTCTATAACTCTGTATGGTCACAGTCTGGTTATCACCAAAAGATTCAAACACCTGGCAGAGACCCCCAAGACGAATCTTCCACCGCTTCTCTGCCCATTGACTTTGAATGGGGATGACGTCACTTTGCCTCGCTTTTCGCCGAACTGCATTGTGGGGGAGCGAAGCGAAGATTTCCAGGATCTCCAGGATTCAAAAGTTGAGCAATGTTCAACTTTTGAAGCTGAGCTGGAAGCGTCAGCCAATCAAACACGTTTATGCAAATCTGACAGTAGAAGCGCTAGCCAATCAAACCGCGTGTACGCAGGGAGAGCCAGACCGCAGTTCATTTCCTCATATTCCCAACGAGAAAGTTACGGTAGCAAATCACCCGGTTCTTTACGACCAGAACTATTAACGGGATACAAACCGGAGGAGCCAGGCATCGAGGGAGGTGGCCGAGACAGTGGGGGAAACTGGTAGGGTTTCGCCTGTTTGGGGAGTTTATATATATATTGCTCGCATAAAACCCCCGGGGTTTTTTGCTTTGTATGTCGGGGGCGGGAGATTCATGTGATTGGTTGTTGGTCGCGTTGCTCGCAAAAAATCCCCAAGCTTTCAGACACGCCCAGCTCCAAGATTTTCAAGATTTTTGAAAAGCTGCTGTGTGGACGTACCGCCAATCAGCAACCAAGGTAACCCCCCCCCCCCCCCTTATCACCTGAATCTCCCAGCCTGTCCTCCTACAAAAAACAACCATATAGGTTGATTGCTCAGCAGCTAAATACGACCCAGTCACGTTTTAAAGTGTAGCACCTCTAGTGGTCGTGTAAGAAACAACATGCTCCTGTCTATTGCAAACGCTCCGGAGGGTCGTTTATTAACAAATAACCCTCTCTGGAAAATCCTAAATTGTGGAATAGTTTGGTCATTACAATGCTTTTTTATTAGATTTCTAGCGAGAAGTGTATATTGTAGTTTTATAATCTACGTCCAGTGGATGTGTAGGATCTATAGTTTGATAGATATTACGAAGATGATCTGAGGTCTCGTCAGGATAACGTGTATGCAGCTTCCATGTAAAGTTAGCGTGGGTGAAAACAGTATTTCCGGTCTCGAAGTTTTCATAATAAAACCGGAAGTATTCCCCACACTGTCAAATGATTACGCAGTGATATCTGCATTACTCATCCACTAAAAAACATCAGTGTATCCTTGTTAACTACACAATATTGATTGGTTTAAATTGTGTACAATGCTTTTGTGTTTTTAACCTTCGATTCGGAGAAACAAATTGTTTTTTTGGAGTTTAGACACTACAGAGTTTCCGAAGACACTACACTACCCAGAATCCCCAGCTATTGTTTGGGACTACAACATCCGCCTTGCTTTACAAACCCCGTGATTAGCCCTCAAGCTCTGTGATTGGATGTTGGAGTGGCAGTGCGACAAGGTTACGCTGAGCGTCAAACAGCTCTTTGAAATGGAATGGAACCACGCCAGACTATCCAAAACTGGAATTGGACGGTTCCCCCCCCCCCCCAGAACTACACATGCTGGCTATTGTGTGTTTCGCAACATGTACTATGGCACGTCTCTACTGGGAAATGTAGTTTTAAAAGACGTTTTCGTATTTCCCATAATTAGAAGTTGCCAGTATTAAACTGTGTACATCCCTGGAGGTTTAGGGGACACGAAACACAGTGGTGTTATCAAATTTAAAACATATAATTAATACTTGGGTGAAAATTGCTTGTGCCCATAATGGGCAGCATTAATACCACATGACAGCTAAGGTCAGAAGAGCTTTATTTAACAGCTGGTCTCATGTCTGTGACCCCTCCTGATGTTCATTGATAATCCTGAAACATGCACTTGTCAAGGTTCAGATGCACATTTAGCAAATATGGCAGTAGCCATCGATCATCTTAAGTTAAGATACTTTATTGATCCCAAGTTGGGAAATGTTTTTGTTACAGCAGCATGTACTACTTTGTTCTACTCCACTACAATTCAGAGGTTAACCTGGTATTTTTACTACATTTATTTTAGTTACTTTGCAGATTCTGATTAATGATGTGAAATATAAACAACCCTTAAATCAGACTTTAGTTACACCTGAGTAAAATTCAGCCTTATCAGTTTGTCTGTTTTGCACATCCTCCTGTTAATATCTTTGGACGTCCTGCACTAAACTGTTTTATTGTAGAGATCACAACAGTATCTTCTTGATATTTTCCATTCTATATTTCTATCATTGACCCCTATTTTGTATGTAGGCTACTCTTAATATGTAAATGTTTTAATCAAATATAACTTATTCAACAACTACATTCAATAACGTGCTTTAACCACTAGGCGGTGCGGGTTAAAAAACCAGTGGTGTAGTTAATAA
>NW_027263136.1:48007-53007 GCF_902827115.2 Pseudochaenichthys georgianus
GATTCCTAAAGACTCTTTCCAAAGCAGGTATTTAACTTTAAGTATGTCATCTTACGCAACTTCACCTTCTGTACATGTTGTATATTATTAAGGTTTCCCAACATGCTGAAATAAATACATTTAAAAAAAGAATATCATAAATAAATAATGTTTTTATTAGGTTTCCAAACATTTTTCTAATAATATTTATACACTGAACAAAAATATAAACGCAACACTTTTGTTTTTGCTCCCATTTCTCATGAGATGAACTCAAAGATCTAACATTTTTTCTATAAACACAAAATAACCATTTCTCTCAAATATTGTTCACAAATCTGAAAGATGTGTGATAGTGAGCACTTCTCCTTTGCCGAGATAATCCATCCCACCTCACAGGTGTGGCATATCAAGATGCTGATTAGACAGCATGATTATTGCACAGGTGTGCCTTAGGCTGGCCACAATAAAAGGCCACTCTGAAACGTGCAGTTTTGCTTTATTGGGGGGGGTCTGGGGGGGTCCGGAAACCAGTCAGTATCTGGTGTGAGGGGTAGGGGTAGGGTTAGGGTTAGGGTAATGTTGTGAATCGAGTGGCCTGTGTTCGTCGCCCATTACATACGCCTACCCATACCATAACCCCACTACCACCATGGGCCACTCAATTCACAACATTACCCTACCCCTACCCCTACCCCCAACCCTACCCCTAACCCTAACCCTATCCCTACCCCTACCCCTCACACCAGATACTGACTGGTTTTCGGACCCCCCCAGACCCCCCCCAATAAAGCAAAACTGCACGTTTCAGAGTGGCCTTTTATTGTGGCCAGCCTAAGGCACACCTGTGCAATAATCATGCTGTCCAATCAGCATCTTGATATGCCACACCTGTGAGGTGGGATGGGTTATCTCGGCAAAGGAGAAGTGCTCACTATCACAGATCTTTTCAGGTTTTTGAACAATATTTGAGAGAAATGGTTATTTTGTGTTTATAGAAAATGTTTTAGATCTTTGAGTTCATCTCGTGAAGAATGGGAGCAAAAACAAAAGTGTTGCGTTTATATTTTTGTTCAGTGTAATTAAGAAAAGAATAATGATGGCTATCCAATTAATGCAAATAAACACCCCCTCCCATACACACACACACACACACACACACACACACACACACACACACACACACACACACACACACACACACACACACACACACACACACACACACACACACACACACACACACACACACACACACACACACACACACACACACACACACACACACACACACACACACACACACACACACACACACACACACACACCCCGCAGCCTGGCTGGGAGTTTGTGTGTGTGCTCAGGCTGAGTTCCGCGGTGTCTCGCTGTCTCACCGACCCCACACCAGTGAGCCAGTTCCCACTGTCCCGCTCCTCGCAGCAGCGAGCCTCGCAACGTCCCGCCGAGTGTGTGTGTGTGTGTGAGGAAGTCCGCGGATTGGTCCAAACGTAACGGCTCTGCGGATTGGTCAATTTGGACCAATCTGCGGAGCCGTTACGTTACGTCACTATACCCAGGAAGTAAACAATGGAGAAAGAGACATGTCCAACGAGGCGTTCTGGGGCAGCAGAGAGGGCTTCTCTGTGTTGGAACTTTACTCGCTACAGGGTGTGCTTTGAGGGTTTGAGACTGCAGATCGTCTACATGCAGAAACACCTTCACAACACAAGGGGACGGGTGAGAACCAGAAAAGCATGACATGGGACCTTTAAGGCAGTGGTTCCCAAACTTTTTGTGCCCAAGGCACACCAAAGGACATGTAAAAATCTCAAGGCACACCTAGACTACTGCAACTCCCTCCTGCTGGTCTACCTGCATGTGCCATCCGACCTCTGCAGCTCATCCAGAATGCAGCGGCTCGTCTGGTCTTCAACCTTCCAAAATTTTCCCACACCACGCCGCTCCTCCGCTCCCTCCACTGGCTTCCGGTAACTGCTAGAATCCACTTCAAGACACTGGTACTTGCGTACCATGCTGCGAATGGATCTGGCCCTTCCTACATCCAGGACATGGTTAAACCGTACACCCCAGCACGTGCACTCCGCTCTGCATCAGCCAAACGGCTCGCTGCACCCTCGCTGCGAGGGGGACCCAAGTTCCCATCAGCAAAAACACGTGGGTTTGCTATCCTGGCTCCAAGATGGTGGAATGAGCTCCCCATTGACATCAGGACAGCAGAAAGCTTTCACACCTTCCGGCGCAGACTGAAAACTCATCTCTTTCGACTCCACTTCGAGCGATAGAATGACTAACAAAGAACTGCTAACAGAGCACTTATATACTAATAAAGGACTGGCTTAGCCAGTTGAGTAGCACTTGAAACGATTGGCTCTTTGAAACCTGATGTTCTTATATGATTCTGTTTTCCTCAAGGTTGTGTCTTCCTGGTCGAATGTACTTATTGTAAGTCGCTTTGGATAAAAGCGTCAGCTAAATGCAATGTAATGTAATATTGTGCAAAATAGCCCTTATAACACGTGTTATCACTCATATCATGTAAAATATCTGTAAATGTGCATAATTATTTACTAATGCCAAATAAAATGTGACAAAGACAACTATATTACTCATGAAATATTTATTAACGAAATATTTCAGAAATTAATTTGAAACGTTATCAAATTAGGCTGCATCAAAGCAGCAACACACTCATTTAAACCAGACAGGTCACAACATTAAACATGAGACAAAGGAAACTCAGCACAGAGAACTGTCGATGCAAGGAAGCTGCATTGTCCATGGTCCTGAACTACAAATTATAAATGTAACATTTCAGCAGAGATGGGGTCGTTACTAAAAAAAAAGTAATATATTACATATTACATATTACTTTAAAAAAGTAAAAAAAGTAATATATTACACTACTTCGTTACTCTCTACATAAAGTAACTCGTTACTTTACTCGTTACTTTACTCGCAGGGCCGGCCCGCCCCTCCCTACAGGCAGATCACGCAGACTGCTAAAGTTTCAAATGTTCTCTTTAGTTCAGTTTCCATTGTCGCATAAGACGACTGATCCAGATCCTGAATGTTTTCCTATCTGACCGTGGCTGTTCTCTGTCTCCTACTATCTGTATATTTTGCACAGTCTATCTCTGCTCACGCTGTTGCGTCGGCGTGTTCTCCTGCGTGTTGGCCATGTGTTGCACTGGAACCAGACACCGCAAAGACTTCAGCCGAGCACGTACGAACTGCGCATGCGTGAGTGGCAATAACTAGTGTGTATTCGTCATTCAAAACAGGCAACAACCGGAAGACAGAGAAGAAGAACAGACTGTGATATAAACAAACAACAAATGGCGTGTGCGGTAGCTCCACCTTAGCATGAGTTCTTTGCAGGTGCTTGTTGAGGTTTGACGTGGTGTTCACAGCAGTGGATAACAGCTTCTGGCCTGGACACAGTTTGCACCTCACCGTCACATTCCTGTCTATTCTTCGGACGAACTCAAAATAATGGGCATACCTCCACCCCTCGAGAGTTATCGCTGACTCAGCCATGTTTATGCAGCACTGCACGCGGAGATGTAGTCGCGCAGATTACGTACATATAAACCTACAAATTACTGATATAGTAAATTAATTTATTTTTATTTTTATGTAGTTGTATATTGCAATAATAAGGTATGGTTGTCACAAAATCCCACGGCACACCCGGACTTGCCTCACGGCACACCAGTGTGCCGCGGCACACCGTTTGGGAACCACTGCTTTAAGGGATTGAGGAGTGAAATAGAGAAGGAGGAGGAGAGGGTATAGATAGAATAGATAGAGGAATGAGTGGGTGTAAAAGAGATGGAGGGAGGCAGACTTCCTGGCCCCTTAGTGACACTCAACCTAATACTGATCACATATCAGTGCCTCACACACACACACACACACACACACACACACACACACACACACACACACACACACACACACACACACACACACACACACACACACACACACACACACACACACACACACACACACACACACACACACACACACACACACACACACATATATATTTAAGTGCAGCTGATCACGTGTCAGTGGATCTGCTTCCTATTGCATAACACTCCTTACATAAAAGTGCATCTGATAAACCATAAGACTGCACGTGTGTGTAGCGTGCAATCTCACAGTGTGGGTGTGTGTGTGTGTGTGTGTGTGTGTGTGTGTGTGTGTGTGTGTGTGTGTGTGTGTGTGTGTGTGTGTGATGGTTGTCAGTCAAACTATCTATTCAGGGTTTCTATTTCAAACAGCGCAGCACATGAAGATGGCACGATGGTCTAAAGGTCTAGTTCCCATCCAGCAGAAACAGTTGAGAACAAAACTTCCCTAAAACTTAAATTTGAGTAATTATGTAAATAAGTAAATTCATGTTCTGTTGTGTTTTTGTCCCTGATGCATGTGAAAAACCTTACATTCAAAAATATACCTATATATCGTC
Source organism: Pseudochaenichthys georgianus (assembly GCF_902827115.2). Classification (NCBI taxonomy): domain Eukaryota; kingdom Metazoa; phylum Chordata; class Actinopteri; order Perciformes; family Channichthyidae; genus Pseudochaenichthys; species Pseudochaenichthys georgianus. The sequence continues at coordinate 52,485 of NW_027263136.1, forward strand.
CAAAAGGCTGAATCTGACATTTTGAAACGACACTTTCTTGCCCGGCAACAGCGATGTGATTGGATGAGACACACAGACGCACCACAGTCAATCTTTCCTTATTAGAAATAGCCCTGAAGGTCTGCAGGAGGCAAGTCTGCTCTCACACATTCACCCTGCTGCAGTGTGTGTGTGTGTGTGTGTGTGTGTGTGTGTGTGTGTGTGTGTGTGTGTATGTGTGTGGTGTGTGACGACGTGACGTTTCTGCACACCTTCAGCTTTACACTTCTCTACACCAGCTATTCCTGGCGTCGATATAAGAGGGGGTTAAGTTGTGCAACAATTAAATGTTGTTGTTGTTGCCACTTATGTTCATGTGTTACGATACGTGTAACCGTTGTACCGTCTTTATCGATGTGTCTCTCACTTAAAGTGTTTTTCACTCTACGCAGGTCCTCTAAAGTGTACTTCTTGAGTACTTGTGAACATGCACGTTGATTTCCACCACTGATGTTAACTTTGTGTTGGTGGATTTCTCTCTTAC
>NW_027263136.1:58007-84808 GCF_902827115.2 Pseudochaenichthys georgianus
CGGTTACATGACTTCAAGTCACCACCGCTAAGCTAAAGGAGGCTAATGTTGGGCTATAAAGGAACTACAGCACGGTCACATGACTTCATGTCTCCACCGCTAAGCTAAAGGAGGCTAATGTTGGGCTATAAAGGAACTACAGCACGGTCACATGACTTCCCGTCACCACCGCTAAGCTAAAGGTGGCTAATGTTGGGCTATAAAGGAACTACAGCACGGTCACATGACTTCACCTCACCACCGCTAAGCTAAAGGAGGCTAATGTTGAGCTATAAAGGAACTACAGCACGGTCACATGACTTCACGTCACCACGGCTAAGCTAAAGGTGGCTAATGTTGGGCTATAAAGGAATTACAGCACGGTCACATGACTTCACGTCACCACCGCTAAGCTAAAGGTGGCTAATGTTGGGCTATAAAGGAACTACAGCACGGTCACATGACTTCACGTAACCACAACTAAGCTAAAGGTGGCTAATGTTGGGCTATGAAGGAACTGCAGCACGGTCACATGACTTCACGTCACCACCGCTAAGCTAAAGGAGGCTAATGTTGGGCTATAAAGGAACTACAGCACGGTCACATGACTTCACGTCACCACCGCTAAGCTAAAGGTGGCTAATGTTGGGCTATAAAGGAACTACAGCACGGTCACATGACTTCACGTCACCACCGCTAAGCTAAAGGTGGCTAATGTTGGGCTATAAAGGAACTACAGCACGGTCACATGACTTCACGTCACCACCGCTAAGCTAAAGGTGGCTAATGTTGGGCTATGAAGGAACTGCAGCACGGTCACATGACTTCACATCACCACCGCTAAGCTAAAGGAGGCTAATGTTGGGCTATAAAGGAACTACAGCACGGCCACATGACTTCACGTCACCACCGCTAAGCTAAAGGCGGCTAATTTGTGTTTAGTTGTGTGTGTTGATAAACTTCGCAGAGACCTGTGTTATATTGTATTTCTGCTCTCCGACATCATGCTGTGCAGTCATTCGTGTCAGCGGTTCCTCACACCCTCGTGCATCCAATACTGTGTCAGATTCCCCTCCGGTTGAAATACTCTGTGTCTGATCAATGCTGTGATCAATACAACAGCCTGTCTAACGATCAGCCTGCACTGATCCTCTCTGAGCTTTTATTAACACACCTTGTTTGTTGGAAGGAACTAAAGTAAAAACATGACGGTAGATATTATTCCTAAGTCATGTTTGCCGTTTTTCATGATTGAGTTTTGAATTATTATTATTGAATTTGAGATTTGGAATTATTTTAGCCTTATTTAATTTTATATTCGTATAACTTATACATAATGTAATGTATACACTTTTAATAAATCATGTTAACATTGCTCCGTTGTGTCACGAACTTGGATACACAAAGATAAGGACTGAAATGCACGACCCGGGAGGCAGAGGTAAAGTATAATTAATAGACTTTATTTTGCACAAAAAAGGTATACAAAAGAAAATCGCTCACAACGCGAGGAACTAAACTTATAACAAGTTTCAGGAACAAAAAATAGGCTTGAATCAAAAGATAATTTCGGTAACGAGCAGAGGACAAACTGACGAAGAACAAAGAACAGGTGGAAACAAGCAGGGGCGGGGCTAGTGCTGCGTACCGGTATGCCGAACCGGTAGCCTACTGGACTTGTAAAAAGTTTCGGTTCAAGTCCGGTTGAAACCGGAATGTCATGAACCGGTACTTGAACTCGCAAAAAAACTAGCACTTACGTATATTCTGGTGTCTGTGGTTATTTAAACATTCCCTGATAAACGTTATTCAGCGGCAATAAATGAGTGCTAATCCCAGTGTGCTCAGTGTACAACATCACATGTCATTTCACCTTCGACTCACGGTTTGAAGACGTAGCATTTCGCCACATGCTAATGCTAACCGGAAGTGAAGAATTTTCAGAATAAAAGTATTAAGTAAATAGTGTGAACTTCCGGTTTTTTCAGAATAAAACTGATTTAAATTAAATAGTGTTATAAGTCCGGACCTGAACCTGAACCTCTGGACTTGAGTCCGGACCTGAACCTGAATGTGAGTCCAGGTACGCAGCACTAGGGGGGGCTGGTGCTGATGAAAGCGGGAATCACACACCAGGGTAGGGAGTCAAGGAACCTGGAAATGAAGCATAACCGGTGAGTGTCAAAATAAAACAGGAAGTGGAAGACAATAAGAAAAATAACCAAACATGAAACATAACTAAACTCAACATTTCTGACGCGACACAACCATTTGATTCTCCACATGTTGCCTGATTGATACTCATAGACATGGGTCATTGAAAGTGCATTACTTTATATATTTAGTTTAGGCAAGTTATTTTGATATATTTCATATTTGACGTTAGTAAATAGTCTATCTGTCTGCATGTGTAGTGATTAAGCCAACAGGAAATATGTTGCAGGTACTGTAAGGGAGTTGGGTCTGTGAAGTCCTTATGAAGTCCTTATTTGGTGAGCAATAGGATGTGTGAACGCTAATCACTGCTGTTTAAAAACTGTGGCCAAAGAAAATGTCTAGATTTGGTCGTTTTGAATTTTTCGCATCACTTTTTTTTTGTTTCTCTGACGTGTTAATCTAAACTACAGGATTATTTAGAAAACGCTTTGTAGAGAAGTTTAAAACACGGCAGATTTTTCTTGTTTTTTGGAGATTCCTGCAGAACATTAAAACTTAAAATTGGGCATTTCAAGCTTTTATAAAAGCCAGAAACATATCTCGCACTCGTATATGAAATATAAGGATGGTGTGAGAACAGATTGTTGAGCAGTAACTGTAAATAATGATTATAGTGTAAGTTAGTGGAGTGAGAGTGTGTGTTATTGTGTATATTATTCATTGGACCAGAAGCTTTTGGAAACTGAGGGATTTCTTCGAGTCACAGACTTCCCTCTGTTTTCCGCCATGCTCACTTTTTCCATTTGTTTTACTCGACCACACACACACACACACACACACACACACACACACACACACACACAACACACACACACACACACACACACACACACACACACACACACACACACACACCACACACACACACACACACACACACACACACACACACACACTCTCTCTCTCTCTCTCTCTCTCTCTCTCTCTCTCTCTCTCTCTCTCTCTCTCTCTCTCTCACACACACACACACACGGCGTAACCCTTCCTTCAGTGTCCTGGAAAAGAGAGTTTTCTGAGGAACTTGTAAGTGCAGCCTCAGTCACTCCCTCTCTCTGTCGCCAAGTGACCTCTGCTTCCTCTGCTGACTCCAAACCAACGTCTGGAGCCTTATCAATCAATCAATCAATCAATGTTTATTTATATAGCCCAATATCACAAATGTTACATTTGTCTCAGTGGTCTTCACAGTGTGTACAGAATATCAGTATGACAATACGACACCCTCTGTCCTTAGACCCTCACATCGTACAAGGAAAAACTTCCGAAGAAAACCCAGTTTAAAGGGAAAAATAGGAGAAACCTCAGGGAGAGCAGCAGAGGAGGGATCCCTCTCCCAGGACGGACAGACGTGCAATAGATGCCGTGTGTAAATTGAAAAGATAATACATTTGCAACATAGGTAGTCCAAATGTTTGGAAATGCTTGTGTGTATAATAGGAAGATGAATCCACGAGGATATCCATCCAGGACCTATGATCCAGGACCACAGCCACGACTCAAGATCCAGCGCTCGCGATCCAGGACACAGGACCGCAGGATCATCCATGACTCCGGATCCCAGCGTATATAGACACCAAAAAGAAAGAAATGTGGGGAAGCTGGGTTAATCGGAACATGAGTGTACACGGGTATAGACAGAGAGAAGGAAGAAGTAAGATGTCCCCCGACAAACTAAGCCTATATCAGCAAAACTAGGGGCTGAATCTAATCAGCCCTAACTATAAGCTTTATCAAAAAGGAAGGTCTTCAGCGCACTCTTAAAAACGGATAGGGTGTCTGCCGCCCGAACACAAACTGGAAGCTGATTCCACAAATGTGGAGCTTGATAAGAAAAGGCTCTGGCTCCCATTGTACTTTTAAAGATTCTAGGAACAACCAACAACCCTGCATTCTTGGAACGCAATGCCCTAGTAGGACAGTAGGGTATAATGAGTTCTTTAAGGTAAGATGGCGCCTTCCCATTAAGGGCTTTGTAGGCGAGAAGAAGAATTTTAAATTCTATCCTGTGTTCTATAGGGAGCCAGTGTAAGGCAGCCAGAACAGGAGTAATGTGGTCCCTTTTCCTAACTCTGGTTAGTACACGAGCCGCAGCATTTTGAATCAGCTGAAGCGACTTGATTGACTTCTTAGTACTCCCTGATAATAAAGAGTTACAATAATCCAGCCTAGAAGTAACAAATGCATGGACTAGTTTCTCTGCATCGTTTTGAGGCAAGATATGCCTGATTTTTGCAATGTTACGTAGATGGAAGTAGGCGGTCCTTGAAATTGATTTTATGTGGGCGTTAAAGGATAAATCCTGATCAAATATAACACCAAGATTCCTTACAGTCTCACTTGAGGCCAAATTAATGCCATCCATAGTTAGTATATCTTTCTAATTTGTTTCGTAGATTCTTCGGGCCAAGTACAATAACTTCAGTTTTGGTCGTGTTTAACATCAAAAAGTTTAAGGTCATCCACGTTTTTAAGTCCTTGAGGCAGTCTTGAATTTTATTTAGATGATTAATTTCATCAGGCTTGATTGATAAATATAGTTGAGTATCATCCGCATAACAATGAAAGTTTACAGAATGATTCCTTATAATATTGCCTAACGGAAGCATATATAATGTGAACAAAATAGGTCCGAGCACTGAGCCCTGTGGCACTCCATGGCTAACTTTGGTTTGCGTGGAAGATTCATCGATAACACGTACAAACTGAGAGCGTTCAGATAGATAGGACCTAAACCAGCCTAAAGCAGTTCCCTGTATGCCAACTAAGTGCTCTAGTCTTTGCAATAGGATATCATGGTCGATAGTATCAAATGCAGCACTGAGATCGAGCAAAACAAGAATAGAGACAAGTCCCTTGTCTGAGGCTATTAGAATATCATTTGTGACTTTAACCAGAGCTGTCTCTGTGCTATGATGTGTTCTAAAGCCAGACTGAAAATCTTCAAATAAATCATTGTTTTTTAAGTAATCACACAACTGTTTTGCGACCGCTTTCTCAAGAATCTTTGAGAGGAACGGAAGATTAGAAATAGGTCTATAGTTGGCTAAAACCTCTGGATCGAGGTTGTGCTTTTTAAGAAGCGGTTTTATCACTGCTACTTTGAATGATTGTGGAACATAGCCTGATAATAAAGACATATTCATAATATTTAATAAAGAAGTGCTAATTAATGGAAAAACTTCCTTCAACAGCTTAGTTGGAATTGGGTCTAACATGCACGTTGATGGTTTAGAAGAGAGAATCATTGAATGTAATTGTTCAAGGTTTATGGCTGAAAAGCATTCTAGTTTACTATCTAGTGTAATATTAGAACTTACGATTCCGGGAGCTGTTGATAACACTATACTGGTCGAAGGCAAGAGGTCATTAATTTTGTTTCTAAGAGTAACAATTTTATCGTTAAAAAAGCACATAAAATCATTACTACTGAGTGCTATGGGAATAGAAGGCTCAATGGAGCTGTGGCTCTCTGTCAGCCTGGCTACAGTGCTGAAAAGAAATCTTGCATTATTCTTATTCTCATCTATTAATGAAGAGTAGTAGGCTGCTCTCGCTTTACGCAGTGCTTTCTTATATTCATTGAGAGTAATATGCCAAATTAAACGAGATTCTTCAAGTTTAGTGGAACGCCATATCCTTTCAAGTTGTCTAGACTTTTGCTTTATTTTGCGGGTTTCGGCATTATGCCATGGAGCTAATCTATGTTGTTTTATTTTCTTCTTTTTCAAAGGAGCAACAGAGTCTAATTTTATTCGCAGCGCATCTATAGCACTATCAACAACATGATCAATTTGGGGTGGTGTACATTTTGTATAAGTTTCCTCCCCTACATGCAGACATGCTATCGAGTTAAGTATTGGTTGAATCTCTTCCTTAAATGTGGCTATAGCACTAACAGATAGGTTTCTGCTGCAAGAGCTTTTGACTAATGCTTTGTAGTCTAGTAACAGTACTTCAAAAGTTACTAAGAAATGGTCGGATAAAGCAGGATTATGCGGTTCGACTAATAGTTGCTCAATTTCAATACCATAAGTCAGAACAAGGTCGAGAGTGTGATTATAGCAGTGGGTTGGTTTATTTACACTCTGACAGAAACCAACAGAATCTAATATAGAGTTAAATGCAACAGTACGGCTATTTTTATCATCGTCAACATGAATATTAAAGTCACCTACGATAATTACTTTGTCTGTTTTAAGAACCAAAGTTGATAAAAACTCAGAGAATTCTGATAAGAATTCTGAATAAGGACCTGGTGCACGATACACTGTAACAAATAAGATTGGCTGCAAAGTTTTCCAGGTCGGATGCTGGAGCCTTAAAGACCTCTTCCTGTGAGATAAGGGATTTATCCAGCACGGCATATCTGATTTAGGGCAGCACATACCAAGACATGTATATTAAATGCTTTTCCTCCAGTATATCAGCTGGGAAAGAGACCTCAGATAATGACTTCCACCAAAGAGGTTTCTGTCGGTCTTTCAACAGAAACACTCCCCAGGTGATCGAGACTTGTTCTGCTGCCCGTGCTAAGCCTTCAGTTTAAAGGCCGCTGCTGTGAAACCTCCTGTTTTAAATTAAAATGTCTCACATTATTACTTCTACGACTGAGAGGATGTTATTTGATTTGGTTTGTTTGTTGTTCGTCAGCAAGATTACAGAAAAACTGCTCGCTCCATGTTCATAGTTTCCCAAGGGCTAAGAAAGAGCTCGTGAAAACGTAGAGCGGACATGGACACAGCCTTGGCGGTCTGCGCTCTCAAGTGTCCTTCTGCTGCTCATGATATTACTTAATGTCTGCATTGTTATACCTGCGCCCTGCACTCTCTGTATGGAACGAGGCGCTGCTCGTTACACACTCCACTCGTTCTTCCTACTTCCTGTGCGCCGCTTTAGTGACACACACAGGGACTCTCAGAATGACTCACACACACACACACACACACACACACACACACACACACACACACACACACACACACACACACACACACACACACACACACACACACACACACACACACACACACACACACACACACACACACACACACACACACACACACACACACACACACACACACACACACACACACACACACACACACACACACACACACACGCACACACACACACCTGGTCTGCCCTTATCCTAAAAAGCCCCCTATGATAAGAGAGCTGGGGTCTAGACTAGCAGTGCATTGCATGCATTAGTCAGCGTGTGTGTGTGTGTGTGTGTGTGTGTGTGTGTGTGTGTGTGTGTTTTGTGTGTGTCCGTGTCTAACGCCCTGATGCTGCGTGAGTCACATGTTCTGACAAATCAGCAGTGATTCATTTTTGGTTTGCTTTTGGCTGAGGTCATCACACATCAGTCTGTGACACACACACACACACACGCACACACGCACACACACACACACACACACACACACACCCACCCACACACCCACACACACAGGATGTAATGAGTGCGACTGTGTTGGGACACGATTGATCCCTGCACCACAGGGAGGAATTGACCGGTCGCTGTGATTGATTGCTGATCTCGTGGCAACGCAGGAAACAGAGTGTGTCCCCGAGTGTTTGTCCAAACAGTAGAAACAGGAGTGTGTGTGTGTGTGTGTGTGTGTGTGTGTGTGTGTGTGTGTGTGTGTGTGTGTGTGTGTGTGTGTGTGTGCGTGTGGCTGGGGATGGTTTTTAATATCTGAGGGAAAGTGTCTGTGTGGCAAAGTGAAAATAGAGAGGGGGACACATTGGTCTCATTGGGCTGAAAGAGATCCCTCTTGGAGTCTGGCAGCCCGCCACACCTTGGACGCTCACACACACACACACACACACACACACACACACACACACACACACACACACACACACACACACACACACACACACACACACACACACACACACACACACACACACACACACACACACACACACACACACACACACACACACACACACACACACACACACACACACACACACACACACACACTGTGACCACCTGACACCTGCTGCTATCAGGTCCTGATTGAGTCGCTCTCTGGACGTTGGCAGCCATCAGACAGACTGAAGACAGAGTGGCGAGCGGCTGAATGTCGATACTCAGAATCTCTGAGGCTCTTTGGGGAGCGATGAAACACCAGGCGCTGCAAGGAGAGGATTACCAGACTGTGTCTCAGCACTTCAGTCAAATGCACCCAGGGTGGGGGGGGGGGGGGGGGTGTGTGAGTGAGTTACTCTCATTGGTTAACACTTGACCAGCACCCGCCGTGTGTTACAGTTTGATTGACAGCAAACACAGCCCCCTGATGATAGCCTTCCCTGCTTTCTCAACAGCCATTGGATGAATCTGATTTGAAAGAAAAGCGTTTTGGCCAATCAAAATGAAATATGCGGGACATCGTCTCAATTTGCGGGACGCACCAAAAGTCGTGAAAATGCTGTGCAGTCCCGCGCAAAGCAGGACATCTGGTCGCCCTACTCACAGCAGCTCAGACTGGAACGGCCCGTCCACACTACAGCTTCAAAAAAAGCTTGGAGCTGGGCGTGTCTGCAGCTTGGGGATTTTATTCAAGCAACGCGACCAACAACCAATCACATGAATCTCCCGCCCCCGACATACAAAGCAAAAACCCCCGGGGATTTTATGGGAGCAATATATATATATATATAAACTCCCCAAACAGGCGAAAACCTACCAGTTTCCCCCACTGTCTCTGCCACCTCCCTCCATGCCTGGCTCCTCCGGTTTGTATCCCGGTAGGTGAAGAGGGTCTGGTCATACAAAACCGGGTGATTTGCTACGGTGATAGTTAGTTTCTCCTCCGACTTTTTTTGAAATATAGAAATGAACGGCGGGATATCTCTCCCAGCTTAGACGCGGTTTGATTGGCTACGGCTTCAGCTGTCAGATTTTCAGAAACGGGATTTGATTGGCTGGCGCTGGCTACTCCGGCGTCTCCGGCGTCAGAAGTTGAACACGGAGACGGACCGCTCTGCTACCCACAATTCAGTTCGGCGAAAAAGCGAGGCAACGTGACGTCACCCCATTCAAAGTGAATGGGCAGATTGAAGCTGTCGACGCTGTAGTGTGGACGGGCCGTTAGGGGTCGGTTGGGAAGGGGCGCCGGTTCAAGTCCAAGAGACAGGACACCTCTGCACTCATGCACGTGTGTTGGACCTGTACGTTCACGTGTGTTTTTGTGTCAATTGTATTTATAGAACACCATTTTGATAATTGAATCTCCACTCAGGACCCTTTGGAGCGGGGCTGTTATCGTTTATCTGTATCTACATTCCACAAACTATTGATTTATCTCGGGGTGACAACTTTCCTTGTTTTGTATACAGGCTATTCCAACACACCTTTGGCCAACGATTGATGAATAACTTGTACATTTGAAGCCATATGCCGAGGACTCTTGTTTGAAGCGAGGGTCGGCGTAGAGGTGAGGAGGCACATCAGGTGGCAGAGGTTTCAACGCCTACCTCTGACATATGTTCTTTTGCACCCCGGGGACTCGGTGTCCGTCATTACAGCGGCGCACGAGACCGAGTTAGATTTGTGAAGTAGACTACAGATTGGTGATGGAGGAGTTTGGGTATGCCAGAGCAGGGGGGGCAAACTCAATTTCATCGCGGGCCACATTAGCATTACGGTTGCATTAAAAGGGACATGTTGTAACTTTAAGACTATATACAAATATACATATATAAATATATAATATATATAAAATAATGTATTGTATTACATTATTACCTCTGAATTTGATTATTATGGAACAGGGTCATAACTTCATAAATATCTACGTCTGAAAGCAGAAGTCTAAGACAAATAAATGCAAGTCTCTTCTCTGCGCATGTCACAAAACAAGATGCATTGTGGGACATGTAGTTTATGGGCTTCTGTAAAGCGGCATGTAACCGTATAATAAACGTATTCTACAGGTCTAACGTACAGGTATTTGGGTTCAACATGTAAGAAGTAGAAAGTACAGGTATTTGGGTTCAACATGTAAGAAGTAGAAAGTACAGGTATTTGTGTTCAACATGTAGAAGTAGAAAGTACAGGTATTTGGGTTCAACATGTTAGAAGTAGAAAGTACAGGTATTTGGGTTCAACATGTAAGAAGTAGAAAGTACAGGTATTTGGGTTCAACATGTAAGAAGTAGAAAGTACAGGTATTTGTGTTCAACATGTAAGAAGTAGAAAGTACAGGTATTTGTGTTCAACATGTAAGAAGTAGAAAGTACAGGTATTTGGGTTCAACATGTAAGAAGTAGAAAGTACAGGTATTTGAGTTCAACATGTAAGAAGTAGAAAGTACAGGTATTTGGGTTCAACATGTAAGAAGTAGAAAGTACAGGTATTTGGGTTCAACATGTAAGAAGTAGAAAGTACAGGTATTTGGGTTCAACATGTAAGAAGTAGAAAGTACAGGTATTTGAGTTCAACATGTAAGAAGTAGAAAGTACAGGTATTTGAGTTCAACATGTAAGAAGTAGAAAGTACAGGTATTTGAGTTCAACATGTGAGAAGTAGAAAGTACAGGTATTTGGGTTCAACATGTAAGAAGTAGAAAGTACAGGTATTTGGGTTCAACATGTAAGAAGTAGAAAGTACAGGTATTTGTGTTCAACATGTAAGAAGTAGAAAGTACAGGTATTTGAGTTCAACATGTAAGAAGTAGAAAGTACAGGTATTTGAGTTCAACATGTAAGAAGTAGAAAGTACAGGTATTTGAGTTTAACATGTAAGAAGTAGAAAGTACAGGTATTTGAGTTCAACATGTAAGAAGTAGAAAGTACAGGTATTTGAGTTCAACATGTAAGAAGTAGAAAGTACAGGTATTTGAGTTCAACATGTAATGAAGTAGAAAGTACAGGTATTTGAGTTCAACATGTAAGAAGTAGAAAGTACAGGTATTTGAGGTTCAACATGTAAGAAGTAGAAAGTACAGGTATTTGTGTTCAACATGTAAGAAGTAGAAAGTACAGGTATTTGAGTTCAACATGTAAGAAGTAGAAAGTACAGGTATTTGAGTTCAACATGTGAAGAAGTAGAAAGTACAGGTATTTGAGTTCAACATGTAAGAAGTAGAAAGTACAGGTATTTGAGTTCAACATGAGAGAAGTAGAAAGTACAGGTATTTGAGTTCAACATGTAAGAAGTAGAAAGTACAGGTATTTGAGTTGAACATGTAAGAAGTAGAAAGTACAGGTATTTGAGTTCAACATGAGAGAAGTAGAAAGTACAGGTATTTGAGTTGAACATGTAAGAAGTAGAAAGTACAGGTATTTGAGTTCAACATGTAAGAAGTAGAAAGTACAGGTATTTGAGTTCAACATGTAAGAAGTAGAAAGTACAGGTATTTGAGTTCAACATGTAAGAAGTAGAAAGTACAGGTATTTGAGTTCAACATGTAAGAAGTAGAAAGTACAGGTATTTGAGTTGAACATGTAAGAAGTAGAAAGTACAGGTATTTGAGTTCAACATGTGAGAAGTAGAAAGTACAGGTATTTGAGTTGAACATGTAAGAAGTAGAAAGTACAGGTATTTGAGTTCAACATGTAAGAAGTAGAAAGTACAGGTATTTGAGTTCAACATGTAAGAAGTAGAAAGTACAGGTATTTGAGTTCAACATGTAGAAGTAGAAAGTACAGGTATTTGGAGTTCAACATGTAAGAAGTAGAAAGTACAGGTATTTGTGTTCAACATGTAAGAAGTAGAATAAATATCTACGTCTGAAAGCAGAAGTCTAAGGCAAATAAATGCAAGTCTCTTCAGTGCGCATGTCACAAAACAAGATGCATTGTGGGACATGTAGTTTATGGGCTTCTGTAAAGTGGCATGTCACCGTATAATAAACGTATTCTATCGTTTGCAGGCACAATTGGCACCCCTGCCATAGAGGGTTGGACTACGTTGTTTTGACAAAGCAAAGGTCCTACTTCAGAACTACTGGAAGACAGGACCTCTCAAACCGGACACACTTTGCTTTCTGTAGAGGGTGTAGTCAGAGAGATGTGAGGCCGTCTCTCTGGAGGATCACTGAGGCAGTCAGAGAGGACTCCCAGGGTCATTGAGTGTATGTTCATTGACAGCAGTTGGAGAAACGTGGACGTCTCACGCAGCGACCTCTGAACTGAAGCCAATGATTGACTCCATTGGACCTTTTTTTGTTGTACATTATTTAGCTGGAAGCTCCTAATAATCCCAGTGGGTTTCCCGCCTCTTCCTGCCCTCTTTATCATCTGTAATCTGCTATCCTGCCAAACAATAAACAAAAACAAAATACAGTACTATTAGATGCTGTTGGTCTAAGGCAGGGGTGTCAAACTCAAGGCCCGGGGGCCAAATCCGGCCCGTGACTTCATTTCATGACGTGGCCCCAAAAGAGCTTGCAAAGAATAATATGTTTATTATAAATGCCGATTTACAGAAGCACGTTGTCCATAAACTACATGTCCCACAATGCATCTCAAATTAGACTTTTATCTCAGAATTTCCCTTTTTTTCTTCTAAATATGACATTTGTTTTTGTAAAAGTAACTTTTTTTTGCCAAATGTTACTTATTTGTCCAAAATGTCACTTCTTTTTTTTCAATTTCACTTCTTTTTTTGATTTGGACTTTTTTTCCAGAATGTGGCTTTTCTTTTTAAATAATTTTGTGACAATGTCACTGAAGAGACTTGCAATTATTGTCCCTAGACTTCTGCTTTCAGACATAGTTAATTATGAAGTTATTACCCTATCTGATAATAATCCAATAATGTCATACAATACATTATTTTATATATATGATATATTTATATATGTATTTTATATAGTCTTAAAGTTACAACCGGCCCTTTGAGTGCAACCATAATGCTGATGTGGCCCGCGATGAAATTGAGTTTGACACCCCTGGTCTAAGGAAAGCCTTAAGTATTATATGTTTTTTAATCCAGACTCAAAACCTTGTTACTCTCAACATGATGTTTTGGACGCAAGGCCTTATAATCACTGTTTTCTTATTTTAAAACTTCGTCTTTATCCAATTGAGTTGCATTTCTTTAGTCCCTGAGTCCGGTGGTTTCTGTCCTGATGCTTAGAGAAACTGAGGATGAATCTTTAAGCCCCGGACACACCGGGCCGATTTCGGCCATCGATAGATGTCTGGCCGTCGATGAGCGTCCTGTCGCCCTGCTCAGATTGGTGTGTCCCGCACCGTTGTGTCTTTTCGGCCGTGCCGACACCTTTGAATCGGGAGCGGAGGCTGTCGGCAAAATAAATCACTCTGATTGGCTGTTCAGCTTAGCGAATCAGTGCATGAGAAGCAAAATGGAAGTGAGGTACGCAAACATACGATTAAGAAGGCACACACACACGGCTATTATTTTAACATAACATATAACATGTTTTCGATTATAAGTCGTTATGTGAAACAGTACGAGGACGAGAGTGAAAATGGAACGCCCGCTATTTGTTGTTTGTTTATATCACGCAGTCTGTTCTTCTTCTCTCGGTTATCACGCAGTCTGTCTTCCGGTTGTTGCCTCTTTTGAATGACGAATACACACTACCGCCCCCTGCTGGTAAGGAGAGTTATTGCCACTCCCGCATGCGCAGCTCGTACGTGCTTCTTGGCCGTGGGCTGAAGTCTTCGCGGTGTGTTCCAGTGCGACACATGGCCAAGACGCAGAGACGCGAGACAACAGTCGGGTCCGTCGGGACGTGTTCTTCGGTGTCAGTTTGGTGAGTAGCGGCCTTAAGGTGAAGCTTATCTATTTACCAGCTGATCTATGTTGAAATACCTAATATCACGATGTGTGTGTGGGGTGTTCAGGTTCACGCTTGGATAAAGTAGGTAGGATAGAGTGTGTTAGAGCCATTTTTTTTGTTGGTTGTAAACTAAATATTTTCTAATTAATTTTGGTCTCAATACATTCTTTCGATTTATGAATTTGTATTAAACAAAATATTCTGAGAATAGTCTGGATTTATTGTGATGAGCTGTTATATAAGGAAGGGCTGGGACTGAGCCTCGGGTGGAATTGTCATCATTTTTGTCTATTTGTTTGTTTAACTTTATGGAAGAAGTAAAGTAATCAGCCAAAGCAAAGCAAAGAATTCAACGCCTGAAGAGGTTTATTTTGGACGGTTTTAACATTTGAGTCGAGAAGTGGAGCCCTCAGTTTTAAATATCCTACAAGAATGAAAGAGTGAAAAGAAGGCTATGTAAGTTCTGCAGAGATGTCAAAAGTACACACATCCTTTACTCAAGTAGAAGTACAGATAGTCATGTTTATAAATACTCTGGTGAAAGTAGAAGTACTGACTAAACTTCTTTACTGAAAGTATAGGTATTTGTGTTCAACATGTGAGAAGTAGAAAGTACAGGTATTTGAGTTCAACATGTGAGAAGTAGAAAGTACAGGTATTTGAGTTCAACATGTAAGAAGTAGAAAGTACAGGTATTTGAGTTCAACATGTAAGAAGTAGAAAGTACAGGTATTTGAGTTCAACATGTAAGAAGTAGAAAGTACAGGTATTTGGGTTCAACATGTAAGAAGTAGAAAGTACAGGTATTTGGGTTCAAAATGTGAGAAGTAGAAAGTACAGGTATTTGAGTTCAACATGTAAGAAGTAGAAAGTACAGGTATTTGAGTTCAACATGTAAGAAGTAGAAAGTACAGGTATTTGAGTTCAACATGTAAGAAGTAGAAAGTACAGGTATTTGAGTTCAACATGTAAGAAGTAGAAAGTACAGGTATTTGGGTTCAACATGTAAGAAGTAGAAAGTACAGGTATTTGTGTTCAACATGTAAGAAGTAGAAAGTACAGGTATTTGGGTTCAACATGTAAGAAGTAGAAAGTACAGGTATTTGGGTTCAACATGTAAGAAGTAGAAAGTACAGGTATTTGAGTTCAACATGTAAGAAGTAGAAAGTACAGGTATTTGTGTTCAACATGAGAGAAGTAGAAAGTACAGGTATTTGTGTTCAACATGAGAGAAGTAGAAAGTACAGGTATTTGTGTTCAACATGAGAGAAGTAGAAAGTACAGGTATTTGGGTTCAAAGTGTAAGAAGTCAAAGTAAAAAGTCGTCAGAAAAATAAGTAGTGGAGTAAAGTACTGGTACCAGAACAATGTACTTAAGTACAGTAACGAAGTATTTGCACTCCACTGCTTCCCACCTCTGGAGTTCTGCCATTGGGTTTCTGTTCACTCCTCGAGGTCTCACTTTGGAGGCATTAAGGAATATCAAGTACGGGGAAACCACAGGACAGAGCCTGAAGATGTCTGAAGGAGTCATATTTCCCACACGGTCTGGGAGCTCAGACATGCAATGAGCTGGACTGAAAACAAATGTCTAACTTCCATGAGAGTACAGAAAAGCTTTGGAAAGCGTCCCCAGTAATGCAATATAAACACGCTTTGTGGTTAGCGCAGTTGACTACGAAATGTTAGGTTGCTACCATGTTTCAGAGTCAGTCTTTGCTTCTCTCTGTCACCTCCACAGAGTTAAAGCTTCGACACATTAACGCCAACACTGGAACAGTCATGTTGTCAGCTGGAGCCGTGTGCTCCGTTATTCAATGACTCAGGTAAGCCTCGCCGGGCTGCAGTGGAAAATGTATAATGATTAGAGCCGGTACAGATGGCTAACTCCGATCCAGATAGCTGCCGGTGTGTGTGTGTGTGTGTGTGTGTGTGTGTGTGTGTGTGTGTGTGTGTGTG
This sequence comes from Pseudochaenichthys georgianus, assembly GCF_902827115.2. Lineage (NCBI taxonomy): Eukaryota > Metazoa > Chordata > Actinopteri > Perciformes > Channichthyidae > Pseudochaenichthys > Pseudochaenichthys georgianus. The sequence goes on from NW_027263136.1 coordinate 73,934, forward strand.
TGTGTGTGTGTGTGTGTGTGTGTGTGTGAAACCTTTCCACTTGGTGTTGGCAGCGTCACTTTTCAAACCACTTACAGCTTACTTGCCGCCACAGAGTCTTATTTAAAATGTCTGCCTCCACAAATCAAGTCATTATTTGGGGTACAGTCGACTTGCCAGCGGTGTGAATCCAGTAATGCTGAGTATACCAAAGTGTTATGTTAGAAATGTATAATACGCTTCCCCAGCACATAGAAACTGCCGTATGCTCCTGTAACTTGCATATGTTGGGCAATTTGCACAATTAGCATAGGTTGCATTAATGATCCTTACCAAGCATACCATTCTGGAGTGCTTTTCCAGGCTATATAGAGGATGTTGAATAGATTTCTGACATTTCTAACATCAAATATCGCCGTTTTGAGTCCTTTTAAACTTGAAATCAACCCAACACGCATCAAAATCAGCCCGCCGTAGTACGAATACGGCCACGTTCTGGTTAAAACTACCATTTTCCATCCTGAAGATGTCAGAAATGCATTCAGCATGCTCAACAACCCCCAAAACCCGTCCAAAATTATGCAAATCGGCCAAGCCATTTTGCAACTATTGTCTGCAGAGGCTATAATGCTAATTAGTGCTAATAGTGCAAAGGCCTTACTTACAGTATAATCATTGTTTTATTATTTTAAAACTTCAAATGTTTCGTGTTGTATCTAATTGAACCGCATTTCTATATATTTATATAATTTTCTCTGTCATTTTTTTGTATTTTCTTCCATTTCTTTTTAATTTAAACATTAGTTCTTTGACTTTCTGTACAGCACCTTGAACTTACCTCTGTGTATACAATGCTAAATACTGAACTAAACTGCACTGCCTCTGTCCATGTGCTGGGAACCCCCACTATACATTTCTAAACTTTGGGGTAATCAACATTTCAGGGTTCAGAATAGCCCTCTATGAGCAAACAACCACTCTATGGTAACACTTTATTCACCACCAACTAGTAATTAACATATTAGAGACAAACTACTGGCTTATTTGTTATGAACGAGACTTCACTTTAAAACAGGGAACATATTCTGAGTTAGAAACACCACATTGTTCGTTATGTGGACACAATTAACACGTGTAGTTTCATGTCTTAAGAATAGATCGTGTTAAATGGGGCGAAGCCTGCGAGCGAGTTCAGGCAGTCGACTCGAGCTCTGAGCCTTCATACATAACGCCCCTTGCCCCTCGATGCCGCTCCAGATCTCTCTCCATGCTTTGCTTGCTGCTGCTATCGCTGCAGCTACTTCCACGTCGCTGCTGCTCGCTGCCCCCCCACTACCCAGCTTCCACCTGTAGGCTCGGGGGGTAGTTATTTAATCATCACTCATCGTGCTATGTGTATCTGTGGAGTGATGAGGCCCGAGCCTAGACGCCAAACTCAACTATATGCTGCTTCTAATAAACATAAGAAACACGTGAGTTGTCGGACTGAAATGTTATTATGTGAGGATGACTATTCTTGTGGTACTGGCAAGGCAAGGCAAGGCAAGGCAAGGCAAGGCAAGGCAAGGCAAGGCAAGGCAAGGCAAGGCAAGGCAAGGCAAGGCAAGGCAAGGCAAGGCAAGGCAAGGCAAGGCAAGGCAAGGCAAGGCAAGGCAAGGCAAGGCAAGGCAAGGCAAGGCAAGGCAAGGCAAGGCAAGGCAAGGCAAGGCAAGGCAAGGCAAGGCAAGGCAAGGCATATATATATAGCACCTTTCAACACAAGGCAATTCAAGGTGCTTTACAAAAATGAAAGACATTCAGACAAAGGCATTTAAAAACAGTAAAAGATAATAAAAGAAACATTAAAATAAAAAGCACATGAATAAAAAGTTACAGTGCAGTTTAAGATGTGAATAGTTCACACAGAAGTTCCACTTTACTGATGAACACAACGGCTCAGTTTCAATTAAAAGCAGCTCAAAAAGAAAAGTCTTCAGCCTGGATTTAAAAGTAGTCAGCACTAATGAGAGGGTTATTAAGGACACACCCTTAGGCCTATTACTTGTAGAATATGGTCATGTAGAATAAGGCATTAATAAGAGTTTTATAATGACTAATAAAGAGCCCATATACTGCTAATATGCATGTTAATGAACAACTAGTTGATGGTGAACATGTACCTTAATATAAAGTGGATACAATGCATCTAACAGGGGAGAAAGGGACAAAGGACACGCTAACGGTCCATTTCTCTAAAGCCACACACTCCTGGTCATCACCCACCCCTCCCTGTGCAATGACACATCGGAGACAGTGAACGCACCGTTACTAATGCTTCTCATTCTGATATGTTGGGCTGCGTCTCAGTCTTGCGACGAGAGTTGCATCATGCAGAGGATGTGGTGTTTGTGGAGTGTCTCAGAGCAGATATGATAATGCTGTCGTCTGGACCACCAGGCTTTGTTTGTGTCCTTGTGTCGTTGAGTTGTTAGCAACAAGATACTTACTGTAGAAACATGTGATGTGATTGTTGTTGGGAGAGTCTCTTCAGTCTCTGACACAAGAACATTGTAATGTAAGGGTTTATCTTTGTAGTGTGTGATGTACTTTGAACACTCGTGTGGATGAGCGTGTGTGTTTTCCCACATGTTGATTTATGGGGAGGCAAGGAGTCTCCCCTCCGTCGAGTAGAGAGGACACACCCTCGCCCTCCCATATAACCTCTGACCTCCTTTAGCTGGCGATCGGGTTTTTATAAGTCCAAAACAGTTGGAATACTTTTAGCACTTTTCTCCCCTTGCTGAGTCTCACGAATGATATGTCGCATTATATGCATGTGTCAGCTGGTTCATGCACTGAATTCAACATCTCCTACATTTTCTGTAAACAAAAACATTTTTAGCGTCTTGTTTTCAAAAGCAAATCCTATTAATGGTATTTATGTTCTTAGTATATGTTGTTCGTACTGTTGGCTATCATTATTCATTTTCTTAACAAGCAATCTTATTTATATTAATCCAAAAAAGTCTAAATATTACGAGGCACTTTTCCCCTTGATTATTGCATGGGAGCCTGCCTGCAGACCTCCACTCTCAGGACACCTCCACTGTCAGTACAGGAAGTGACGATTCTGACGCGTTTTTTTCCCGCGCACCGAAGGACTCGTTTGATGGAAGTTTTCAAATCACAATGGAGACTCATCACGGAGGTGATGAGTCCGACCACCGTGCACTTTGGGTCGGCCTTGGTCAAGCCCTTTTGACCCCCCCAGCCTGGTTCTCGTAAAAGTGTTTCGCTCAAATGACACCATGGAGGAATGTAACAGGAGTTGACAGGGGACTCTGCCCGCCTCACGAGTGCCTATTTTCGGACACTTGTTTTCACTTTTCCCCGGTTGTGTTATTTTGTAGGTTATTTCACCCCCCCACGGCCTGTGTCCAGCCACCCCCCCCCCCCCCCCCCACACTCATCCAGATCCATATATTAACGGATTTTGACAATTTTTGTTGCATTTTTCTCCTCTCACTGATCGAATGGCAAACGCGACCCACTGTCGGAGGGCCTCCGCGCCGGCCGATATGAAGCGTGACCAAGACGCACCGTCCAGGGGTCCCACGGGTCCCGCAGTGGGGTGGAGGTTCCCAGCTGGAACTTCTCCACCTCCGCCGCGGTGCACCCGGCAAACACGGTTGTTTCTCGAACCTTCCACTGTTGTCTAGCGAGTGTAACTAAAATACAAGATGTCGTATTTATATATATAAATACATATATATATATATCTATAGATATATATATCTATATAGATTATATAGATATATATATATAGATAATAAGTGTCAGTGCTATTTTATGTTGTATTAGCGTGCATTTCCTGTTCGGAAAGTGGTGCTGTACTGAGAGTAAACAATACAAGGTGTCCCTATTTTTATATATATCTATATATACTTTATGTATATAATAAGTGTCAGTACGATTTTATTTTGTATTTGCGTGCATTTCCTGTTCTGAAAGTGGCGCTGCGGCTGTACTGATAGTAACTACAATACAATATATATATATAGATATATACATGTATAAGTGTCACGATCCGTCACGATCCGATTTTATTTTGTATTTGCGTGCATTTCCTGTTTGGAAAGTGGCACTGTACTGATAGTGGTGATTTTATTTTGGAATTCTTAGCGTGCACTTCCTGTACTGACAGTGGAGGTCATAGATATCTATAAACACTAGATGGCTCATGGGAGATTTTCCAGCGTAGCTGACCGGCCGCCATCTTGCCACAGTTAACAGTTACTCTGATTCGCGTTATGGTAGCTGTTGTAAGGTGAGTGATCTGCACAAAAATACTCTTAACTCACTGAAATCTTGACTGATTTACAAACGGTTTGGTTTATTATAAACATGATTAGCATGGCTATGATACAGGATGCTTGGACATGTTGAAATTGCAGCTTTTCTTTGTGTATGTGGTTGTATTTATTAGCTGGCTAATAACAAGAGGCTGTCAGTGAGACCTAGTATTACAAAGTTCACCCAGCAACTTTACACCAGTGGGAGAGGCAGAACTGCTCTTTCTTTTCAACACAACTTAAGTTACACATGATTTCTTCCAAGTGGTTTGGCTTGTTAAAAACATCTTGCATTATGATACAGGAATTTGCTGGCTTTGTGTTTACAGAAGTACCTGACTATGCCGGACTTTTGTGCAGCCTACGGATGCTCCAATCGCCGCTGTCTGCAAACAAGAACCCGTGGGATCACCACATATGTTTATGTTTGCTCAGTCTAATAAACCCATAACATGGTTGTGAAAGAATACCAAAGCTGAGGCTGGACGATGATTGATTGTTGGTGTGCCATGTGTCACCGTGTGTCTTATTGGTTTTGTGTTATACTGTATTTTATTGTGTGCAGCTGGTCCTTATCTCCAAAACACATTTAAAACAAATAACCTTGAATTCCCATCTCTCCCCACCTGCTCCTGCTTCCTACATCCCCTCCACACCACACCAAGTTGTTCTTCTTAATAATAATAATACATTTATTTTGGGGGGCCGCCTTTCATAACACCCAAGGACACATAGGATAGTTTATGTTTAAATTGTTCCCTATATTGCATAGGGGCAATATAGGGAACAATTTAAACAGTGGATTTTGTGATATATCAGCCGGGGTGAGACAAGACAAACCACAAATGGACTACAGAAGGACACAAAAGGACACATGGTACAGTTTATACTATTCTTGGTCTTTTTTCAATAACATATTTCAAAGGTTCTGGATTTGTTTACAAATCTAGAAACTAAATACAAAACTAGGATGATATGAAGATCTCATGTCAAAAATAATTGTGATAAATTAGACAGAACTGGCCTGTCTGTGAGCACATTTTATGTTGGTTTGGTTCTTCTGATAAAGGTGTGAATATCTAAATAATATACCAACATATGCTATTGTCATTAGTTGTTTCCCTGTTCTTCAAGCTAAGGCATTGCTAAATTAACAACTCTTGGCTTACAGAGTGGTAACATGAGACCGATTTGTATATATAAAATATAAATGTATTTTAATTTTATAATTTATCTATAATTTATTTTAAATATTAACAATATAATAAAATAAATGGAAATATATACACTGGCAAATATTTAATATAAATACCTTGTGTGTGTGTGTATAGCTATTGCTTTATCTGATTAATGTTATTTTCATATGAAAGTCCATGATTATAAGTATGCAGTATCATAACTACATATTTGATGTTTATAAAAAACCAAACCGTTTGAAAATCGGTTGAAAATTGAGCAAGCTATGGTTATTTAAATAGAACCCATAATGTTATGAATGAGAGCACTGCCTGTAGCAAGATGGCGGCCAAGTGGCAACGTCGGTCTCCATTGGCCAGCAGCGCGGGTGAGTCATCTAGTGTTTATATATATGTATGGTGGAGGTGTCCTGAGAGTGGAGGTCTGCACCGGAACTGTCCTGAGAGTGGAGGTCTGCAGGCAGACCGCTCTCGATTATTGAGTACAGCGATCCACAGCATCCACAGCAAGGATCCACAGCCAGGCGGAGAGAGACGGGACAGCGTGAAGAAAGGGGAAGAGGACATGCGCACTGAGGCTGTGGGAGGAGCCTCAACACTCAAATCAATATAAAATGCTTGTTTTTGTTGTAACTAAACTGCATTGCCTTGAATCTGATCTATGTGTTCACGGTGGTCGGTACGTGTTGAACATGTCTCTCCTTCCTCTCCACATGTCCCCTCTTGTTTGTTGAGGTGTGTTCAATGTGTAAATAAGCTGATTCTGAGGTGGTTATGGTCAAACCGTGTTTCCCTCCTCAGTCACATGACGACCTGCACACACACACATCTGGACGGGTCGTTTCTGTTTGTGTTGTTCCTCTCCCTGTGTGGTGTGTGTGTGTGTGTGTGTGTGTGTGTGTGTGTGTGTGTGTGTGTGTGTGTGTGTGTGTGTGTGTGTGTGTGTGTGTGTGTGTGTGTGTGTGTGTGTGTGTGTGTGTGTGTACAGCAGACGTTGCACACTGATGTGTTTTGCAGATTTGTTTTCCTCTCTCTCTCTCTCATTCTTTCCTTCCTGCTTCTTTCTCTCACACCACCACCTCAAACCATAATTCAAATTCAAATATAGCTTTATTGACATGAACATACAGTCATTGTAAGCATTGTACAAATATGGACAATTACAACATGCATCCATACATAAACATTTGAACAAAAGCAGAATTAACATTGACAAGGAGAATATTGCACTTTGTTAACGGGAATGAAATTATTATTATTATTATTATTATTTATTTACTAAAGTGAGGATAAAAAGTGACAGATTACTTGAGTAAAAGTAGAAGTACTCAGATCGTGTACTTGAGTACAAGTAGAAGTACTCAGATCTTGTACTTGAGTGAAAGTAGAAGTACTCAGGTCTTGTTCTTGAGTAAAAGTAGAAGTACTCAGATCTTGTACTTGAGTGAAAGTAGAAGTACTCAGTTCTTGTACTTGAGTAAAAGTAGAAGTACTCAGATCTTGTACTTGAGTAAAAGTAGAAGTACTCAGATCTTGTACTTGAGTGAAAGTAGAAGTACTCAGATCTTGTTCTTGAGTAAAAGTAGAAGTACTCAGGTCTTGTACTTGAGTAAAAGTAGAAGTATTCAGATCTTGTACTTGAGTAAAAGTAGAAGTACTCCGATGTTGTACTTGAGTAAAAGTAGAAGTACTCAGATCTTGTTCTTGAGTAAAAGTAGAAGTACCAGAGTGTAGGAATACTCTGTTACAGTAAAAGTCCTGCATTCAAAATGTTCCTCAAGTGAAAGTATAAAGTATTCTCATCTAAATATAGTGAAAGACAGTGAAAGTAGTCGTTGTGCAGATTGGTCCATTTCAGAATAATATATATGATATTTTTTATAATGATTGATCATGAAAGTGTTCTCAAAGCTGGTGAAGGTGCAGCTAGTCTGAAGTACTTTGTAGACTGCAGGGTAGCTGGTGGAGGTGCAGCTAGTCTGAAGTACTTTGTAGACTGCAGGGTAGCTGGTGGATTTACTCCAGGTGGAACTGAAGTCTGATTCAACACTTGGTTAGATTTCAGAATAACTAAAGGTATTAAATACATGTAGGGCAGTAAGAATGTTCCAGACCAGGTTACATTCTGGGCCCAGCGTGATGAGAAGTGGCTCTGCTTCTCCACATGTTGGCACAGCTGCATTCCTGTATGCCAGAAAGATGATAAGCTGCTTGTTCATACCGATGGAAATGAATGTCTCCTTGATGAGGAATAAGGAAAGGAATGATGCTTCCTTTGTAGTTGTCTGTTTATGCTGCACCTTCCTTTCTTCTCTCTTTCTCCTCACAACAACAAGGGCGGAGCTAACGTCCCGCAGACAGACGCGTATCCACCGACAACAAGCCCTGAGGCTGAGCAGTAATGAGCATAATGATGATGAACGATGACGTCGCAGTCTGACAGGTACAGAGGGATTTATTGTGTGAGAAACAAAGGCCAAGAGGGTCCGGTTTTCCTCCGGTTCGGATTCTCCGTGAGCCTTTTATCTGGAAGAGAAAAACAACATGCAATGTTCCCAAAACACCCACATGCATTCCTCCCAAGACTGTACCTCTTAAAGACAACACAGAAGGGTGTGTGTGTGTGTGTGTGTGTGTGTGTGTGTGTGTGTGTGTGTGTGTGTGTGTGTGTGTGTGTGTGTGTGTGTGTGTGTGTGTGTGGCCTAGCATTACGATACTTGTGGGGACCTACATCTGTTTACATAGTCACATGTGTGCCAGGTAATAAAAAACTCATTTGGAACAGAAACTAAAAATGAATTACCAGCCTGCATTGTTAAAGACTCGCAAACCCTCACTGACAAATCGGCCATTCTCAACTGCTTTAATGAACATTTTATTTCATCTGGTTCTTTGTTTGAGTCCCTACATTCGGGCCCTGGACAGAACATTGATTCCTCACCACCTTCATCCCATCACATGGCTCAGCCATTCAATTTTACTTTTATCGAGGTGATAGAGGTCCATAAAGCATTGCAGAATCTGGATCCACACAAATCGGCAGGTTCGGACAAACTTCCTCCTCATTTTCTTAAATTAGCAGCCGACTTTATAGCTGAGCCGCTTACTTATCTTTTTAATTTAACTCTTTCCAACAATGACATTCCTAACATATGGAAATCTGCATATGTTCTTCCTTTACTGAAAGGAGGGGATCCCTCATCTGTTATTAATTATAGGCCAATTTCAAAATTATGTGTTGTAGCGAAGGTCCTCGAAAAGCTTCTCAGTGAACAACTTAAATTATACTTGGACACAAATGATATTTTGTCAGAACACCAATCCGGTTTTAGAAAACAACACAGCACAACAACTGCTGCTATTAAAGTGGTGAACAACATAATTGAGGCATTGGACTGTAAAAAGTATTGTGCAGCTCTATTTATTGATTTGTCAAAGGCATTTGAGACAGTTGATCATATCATCCCGACGGAAAGACTTCACAGTATCGGCGTATCTAGGCATACTGTAGGTTGGTTTTTAAATTATTTATCAGCGAGAACCCAATGCGTCCAATTTTCTGGGTCCTTTTCTTCCTTCCTCCCGATAGCAAAGGGTGTGCCACAGGGTTCCATATTAGGACCCATTCTTTTTACCATATATGTAAATAATCTATGTAATAATTTAGCAAATGCTTCTTACCATTTTTATGCTGATGACACTGTTATTTATTGTTCCTCCGCTTCTATAGAGCAAAGTCTAGATTTCCTCCAGTCTGCCTTTGATGTCATACAAACCCATTTATAGCAACTAAAGTTGGTATTAAATGCTGAAAAATCCAAAGTAATGATATTTTCGAATGGCAAAAAGTTACCATCTGTTCTACCCAATATTTGTACTGCACAAGGGACTGACATTGAGAGGGTCACTACTTACACATATCTGGGATTTCTTATTGAACAGAACTTGTCTTTCAAGTTACACATGGAAAATGTTGTCTCAAAGCTAAAAATAAAATTAGGTTTCTTTTACAGGAATAAATCCTGTTTCTCTTTTCAGACAAGGAAACATCTGCAACGTTTTTACCTGTATTAGATTATGGTGACCTGCTATACATGAATGCCTCTGACCAATGCCTAAAGAGCTTGGACACTGTGTATCATTGTGCCTTACGATTTATCACCGGATGTGGATATCGAGTACACCATTGCACTTTATATGCTGATGCTAATTGGCCATCTTTGTGTGCTCGCAGACTTTCCCATTGGTTGGGTTTTATTTATAAATCTCTGCTTGGGTTGGTTCCCTCCTACATTTGCACATATATGTGTCAAAGAGAAAGTCCATATGGCCTGCGCTCTCAAGATGTGATTCAGATGCTGGTTCCTACAGTGAGAACAAAACTGGGAAAAACAGCTTTTAGACATGCTGCCCCCACAGCTTGGAACAGAAGGAGCTGAAACTCTCAGATTTAGTCACTATGGGGGAATTCAGGTCCATCCTAAAGGACAGAGGACACGACACCATTGGTCGATGTGAGTGCTCGTATATCCTGAAATCGTTTTAAATGTTGCCAGTTTTTGAATGATTTTAATAGTTTGTTTTACTTGGCATATTGACTGGCTAATGTGCCATTTTATTTGTGTTTTACAGCTGTATTTGTCTGCCTGTCATGTCTGGGTTTTATATGTTGTAACTTTGTACATGCTGCCCTTCTTGGCCAGGTCACTCTTGGAAAAGAGATTTTAATCTCAATGAGTTTTTTACCTGGTTAAATAAAGGATATATATGTGGGGACTCGCCTCCCTTATGGGGACAACATGGAGGGGAATCATTAATGTTAGGGTGAAGACTTGGTTAGGGTTAGGCATGTGTTGGTTAAGGTTAAGGTTAGGATAAGTCTCCAGGAAATGCATGTAAGTCAATGTAATGTCCCCTGAAGTGATGTATACATGGTGTGTATGTGTGTGTGTGTGTGTGTGTGTGTGTGTGTGTGTGTGTGTGTGTGTGTGTTTATATGAAAAGCACTTAAAGATAGTTTGTTGTAGCTTATTCAATTTACTTAAGGAAGGGTGTGTGTATATCTGTGTGTTTAAATGGGCATCTCCTCGTCAGTGAGTGACTTAGGTGTGTGTGTGTGTGTGTGTGTGTGTGTGTGTGTGTGTGTGTGTGTGTGTGTGTGTGTGTGTGTGTGTGTGTGACCTTTACTCCAGATGTGTTTTCCTCTCTAATTGCATTACACAGATGACTGCTAGCGATGATTCCTTCTCATCTAGTTGAAGTCCAGAACATTCTGTCCCTCCCTGAAGGGCTCTGGAAAGCACCCTGATAAGAGCTTCCCGCTCTAACTGGATGCACGGATGCAAAGGAACAGTGTAATTAGCGTAGCC
>NW_027263136.1:85308-107105 GCF_902827115.2 Pseudochaenichthys georgianus
TCTCTCTATCTCTCTATCCATCCATCCATCTATCTCTCTCTCTCTCTAGCCATCCATCCATCCATCCATCCATCTATCTCTCTCTCTATCTCTATCACTGAAACTCCACACAGCTCAGCGTGCAGGACACATGTGTTGCTTGGAGTTCAGAGAGCAGCGTGCAGCGTCTTGTTAAACCTCTGAAGGATCCTTATGTGTGCGGAGGGACGGCGGGATGATAGATGCCGACCTCAGCTTCTACAGGAGGGCTATTACGTACTTTAATTTGACAGTAATATATGATCCTCCCACTCAAAGACATGCAACTGCTGAAAGAGGCACTTTCACAAAGGAGAATCTGATGGAGGTAGGGACACACGCTGGCTGACGTGATTTATGACTGACAAGAGAAGCAGGGTCAAACTCCTTCTGTACACACACACACACACACACACACACACACACACACACACACACACACACACACACACACACACACACACACACACACACACACACACACACACACACACACACACACACACACACACACACACACACACACACACACACGCACACACACACACACACACACACACACACACACACACACACACACACTGAACAATATATATCCTTGATTCAATCACAAGTTCATGGCCTTTTGAAACGCCCATCCAACTCTGATTGATTGTAAGAGAAAATGAAAACATAAATCTGGGCAAGAATGGACAGAGCAGTGGGAGAAAGCATCGAACAATATCTTATAACAACTCTTATTTACTGTCAAATACACACACACGCACACACACACACACACACACACACACACACACACACACACACACACACACACACACACACACACACACACACACACACACACACACACACACACACACACTCACACACACACACACACACTCCTGTTTCTACTGTTTACACAAACACTCAGACACACAGGCCCAGTGGCGTAACAAGGTTGTGATTGGCCCCGGTGCAAATATTTTTGTTGGGCCCCCCCCCAACTCAGCGTTGCTTGCTTTTCTCTCTCTCTCTCTCTCTCTCTCTCTCTCTCTCTCTCTCTCTCTCTCTCTCTCTCTCTCCACTTTCAAAATCTATTTAAAACTCATAACAAACAAACAAAATTCCCAAAGTTGTCTTGAAATTAACTAATTAAATAAACGAAACGAAAAATATAGCCTACTTATGCAAACAACATAAAACGGAGCATTATTTATTTCTACTTGAATGTCGCACTGCACCCGCTTTGCGATTATGTAGATTATCTCATTTTGAACAGCTGGACTCAAGTATTTCACAGAACCTTTCAGAACCGGATCGTAACATGCTAAAAGTTCTATCATAGTGAGAAAGTTTCCACTGTTGGGCTGTCCAAGAATCTCCCCATGTCCTCTAAAAGCCAAGTTACAAGTGGCCAGAGTGATTGTGACGTTGACAATACGCTCAAGTGCCTGTCTCCAGTAATTAGCTGCATTCCTTGCATTCCTCTCCATGTCTGCATCGATTCTCCCGTTTTCCTTCCACTGTTCATATCTGACACACGCTCCGACATGGACCTGACATTGTGCGTGTGAGTCAATCCTCGCAGACGACGCATGTCCACGCATCACTGTAGAACGGTGCACCTCGGTCTGCGAACAGCCAGCACGGCTCACAACAGGCACAGTCCAGGGTGGGGGAGTAACGCAGCCATGTCCGTGGCAGTTTGATACCTGCTCTGGTAGTGGTGGTGTAATACATCTCGGAGAAACACCTGTTTCCTTGATGTGTGTCTCCTACATGGACCGGTTGCTATAATATAGCCTTTGATCTTGGCGTCGGGAGTCTCAATAGCGCCATAGAGTCCCGTATCGGTTGGGGGCGGGGCCCTTGCGGGAACTGTAGGACCACCGCCGGGCACAGCCAAATCCACCCTCTCCTCCTGGCTCCTGGCTGGAGAAGAAGGTCGCACAGCCACGGATACAGCTTCACTTGTGGAGCTAGACGATGGTGAGGCAGGTGAGCTATCGTTAGCCTCCGGCTCCGGCTGCACGTCAACATTACCAACGTTAGCGTTCGATTTCGAGGACGATGTATGACAAAAAATACGGTCTAATTTTGTCAGTTTAGCCTTTACATCTCCTTGTTCTCTCTTGTCCTTTCTCTTTTGAGCGCCGCTCTTGTGTTTTGGTTTGCTGTACATTATAAATGCAAGCTATTCAATTTGTTATAATTCTGCCGATCTTGCTGCTGCTATAGCTGTGTAGCATATAGCTTTTGATGTTGATTAAACGGTTCGCTCGTCACACAAGGTATCACATGACATGAAAGGGAGCAAGGTCATTGGACAGACAAATAAAAAAATAATTTAGGTTGCTAGGTTACTTTGAAGACTGCGTGAACCAGTCAATGCCATTGGGGCCCCAAAATAAAATATATATAAAAAAAATAAATAATAATTATATAATTATTTTTTTTGCATGGGCCCCTGGACGGCTGTGGGCCCCGGCTGCACCGTCGATAGTTACGCCACTGCACAGGCCTTTAAACACTCTTGCCTTTTGTCTCAGAGTTTTCCCCCGCTCCTGTATTGGTCAGTAGTTATTTGCGGTGATTTCACTGATGCCCTGCAGGCTCGGCTGGGAATGAAACAGACTCCTTTAAGTTCTGCTGTCGAGGATAAAACAGCAGACTCTGGCCTGAGGAGGAGCTTTCAGCTGTAACTCTTCAGGTTAAGCGTTAACTCAAGAGCTTTGAAGAAACTGCTCACCTTTCTGAAGACATTAAGGACTGGGAGGAACAGATAGTGTGTGTGTGTGTGTGTGTGTGTGTGTGTGTGTGTGTGTGTGTGTGTGTGTGTGTGTGTGTGTGTGTGTGTGTGTGTGTGTGTGTGTGTGTGTGTGTGTGTGTGTGTGTGTGTGTGTGTGTGTGTGTGTGTGTGTGTGTGTGTGTGTGTGTGTGTGTGTGTGTGTGTGTGTGTGTGTGTGTGTGTGTGGAGCAGAAAGTCCTCAGTGTCTCACAGTATAATCTCAGGTGAGGTTAGAGTCTGCTCACATAAAAACATCAGATTTAATGACAGGGTTCTGTTTCTGTCCCGGAGCTAAACCCTGACAGAGGGGTCAAGAGACGACGATAAAGTAGACCCACCCTCCTTCAAAATGCCAGAGGTCGTGCTGAGGGTGAAAGGCATCAGAGATGGCGAAAGTAAACACATCCTTTACTCAAGTACAAGTAAGTACTGACTAAACTTCTTTACTCAAGTCAAAGTAAAGAGGCTTTGAAGTGTACTTCAGTAAAAAGTACCCATAACTAGCAGCTGCTTTAAAGAGTACCTGACCTCCCTTTATATCAATAGAACAATAATGTCATTGTTAGCTAATGAATGTTTCCACGGCAACATGACAACGTTTCCATTGGTCCCTCTTCTTTAGAGAAGACCAGGAAGTGATGGATATACGGATCGTGTTCCAATCAATAGGCACGCGGTGACTCTAAAGAATAATGACCACGCACCAACACACATTCAGACTAAAGGAACCAGCTGTTTGGGAAATGAGAGAAGTAGAAAGTACAGGTATTTGAGTTCAACATGTAAGAAGTAGAAAGTACAGGTATTTGAGTTCAACATGTGAGAAGTAGAAAGTACAGGTATTTGTGTTCAAAGTGTAAGAAGTAGAAAGTACAGGTATTTGGGTTCAACATGTGAGAAGTAGAAAGTACAGGTATTTGGGTTCAACATGTAAGAAGTAGAAAGTACAGGTATTTGGGTTCAACATGTGAGAAGTAGAAAGTACAGGTATTTGGGTTCAACATGAGAGAAGTAGAAAGTACAGGTATTTGAGTTCAACAAGTAAGAAGTAGAAAATACAGGTATTTGTGTTCAAAATGTAAGAAGTCAAAGTAAAAACTCGTCAGAAAAATAAGTAGTGGAGTAAAGTACTGACAACAGAAACATGTACTTAAGTACAGTAACAAGTATTTGTACTCCACTACTTCCCACCTCTGGAAGGCAGTGCAGAAAAGTCAAAAAGACAATAGACATGCATATATATTAATTTAACAATGTTCCTGGTAAATAATCGTGTGTATGTGAAATCGTGTGTATGAGGCTCACCGGCAGTGAATGTAAGGGATTACTTTAGTTATTGTTTGTTTGTGTTTTGGGAGACAGACAAGGAGGCAGAGGGAAGTAAAACATTAGGATGGGAGGAGAAGTGAAAGCAGGAGGAGGGGAGGCAGCATCTGGTGGGACTTAATTATTAACAATGGCCTTTTAGTCTGCTCGAATAATGTTTACTCAGCTGAAGTTATTAGGGTTGGCTGTCAATTAATGTTTAATGATAATGCATCAGGAGCACTGAAACATATTTAAAAATCAAACTGTAGAGACAAAAAGGAGGCTTGAATATCGTGATTATAAAATTGTTGCTGATGTCGCTAAAGTCACTTCGGTATCAGAGAAATATATAACTTTTTGCAGTATTTTTAAAATGTATAATCAGTTTTTATTGTGCTAAAAAGAAGGTAACATCACATGAAGTAAAGACAAATTGAACAAAATTGACAATAAAACGTGTAAAACTACAACGACAGGAATAAGACACAAAATATGTATATATGAATATATACAAAGTGTTGTCATTGGCATACAGCAATTATAATAAAGGGCATCCATTTTTGACAATTTTCTTTGTGTTCTTCATCCATTTTTCTGGAGCAATTTTCTAAATTATTTATTAAAAATGAAATGCTTTTAAATGATTGATTATATTTATAAAAAAGTCCTTAGTCAGTCATATGATGGGGGATGTTTCAAGCTGATCTGTACACAGATTGCAGAACCTACTTGAAACACAGGAAATCAATACAAAAAAACATTAAATTAATTAGAAATAAGTGGTTCGGGCACCTAGTAAGGATGCCACCTGGGCGCCTCCCTAGGGAGGTGTTCCAGGCACGTCCAGCTGGGAAGAGACCAAGGGGTAGACCTAGGACCAGGTGGAGGGATTATATCTCTTCGCTGGCCTGGGAGCGCCTTGGGACCCCCCAGTCAGAGCTGGTTGATGAGGGGAAAGAAAGTTTGGGGCTCTCTGCTGGAACTGCTACCCCGAGACCCGACCACGGATAAGCGGGAGAAGATGGATGGATGGAAATAAGTGTTGCAATGGTAAGAAAGATTATAGATAACCGGTTAGATGAAAGCCATTTAAAGCATCATGCAGCCTGATTGCAATACACTTTACAAAGTGCAGAGCAGATTCCCCCATCTTTTTGATGTCTCTCCTAGAAACAAGAAGACTAAAATGTTAAAGATGGCTGCCAAAATTACAGCAACAACACCTGCATTGACAAATCCTTTAGCTGATGTAGGCTTGAATAAAGAGGCCTGTGTGAGCTGCTGATCAGCTGTGAGAGGCTCTGCATGGTTTGGCTTAGAAATCTGTGGAGGACAGCTTCTCTTTCACTGCCTCACCCCCCCCCTAAACTAAACCTCCAATATCCCTGTCTCTACTTTCTGAAGCTGGATATAGAGTGGTGCAGGGATGATGGATTCAAACTAATGTTGGCCTATAAAGGAACTACAGCACGGTCACATGACTTCACTTCACCACCGCTAAGCTAAAGGTAGCTAATGTTGGGCTATAAAGGAACTACAGCACGGTCACATGACTTCACGTCACCACCGCTAAGCTAAAGGCGGCTAATGTTGGGCTATAAAGGAACTACAGAACGGTCACATGACTTCACGTCACCACCGCTAAGCTAAAGGAGGCTAATGTTGGGTTATAAAGGAACTACAGCACGGTCACATGACTTCACGTCACCACCGCTAAGCTAAAGGAGGCTAATGTTGGGCTATAAAGGAACTACAGCACGGTCACATGACTTCACGTCACCACCGCTAAGCTAAAGGCGGCTAATGTTGGGCTATAAAGGAACTACAGAACGGTCACATGACTTCACGTCACCACCACTAAGCTAAAGGCGGCTAATGTTGGGCTATAAAGGAACTACAGCACGGTCACATGACTTCACGTCACCACCGCTAAGCTAAAGGAGGCTAATGTTGGGCTATAAAGGAACTACAGCACGTTCACATGACTTCACGCCACCACCGCTAAGCTAAAGGAGGCTAATGTTGGGCTATAAAGGAACTACAGCACGGTCACATGACTTCACATCACCACCGCTAAGCTAAAGGAGGCTAATGTTGGGCTATAAAGGAACTACAGCACGGTCACATGACTTCACGTCACTACCGCTAAGCTAAAGGCGGCTAACGTTGGGCTATAAAGGAACTACAGCACGGTCACATGACTTCACGTCACCACGGCTAAGCTAAAGACGGCTAATGTTGGGCTAAAAAGGAACTACAGCACGGTCACATGACTTCACGTCACCACGGCTAAGCTAAAGACGGCTAATGTTGGGCTATAAAGGAACTACAGCACGGTCACATGACTTCACGTCACCACCGCTAAGCTAAAGGAGGCTAATGTTCGGTGTGATTACGTCTCATTTAGACACTTAATTTAACCTCTGTTTTGAAATTCACCAGTGTGGTATGTACTGTAGCCTACTTTACTTTTACATATTAAATGTCATAAAACCGAAACAATGACTTCAAGATGAAGGCAAAGGCAAAATACCAACTGATTTCCGGATTTAGGACTGATTCCTGCACCAATCTTTTACATTTGATGCAGATCTGTTTTTCCATGAAGTCCCTGTCCTTGTTATGGCTGGTTTTATCTGCACACAGTAACTGATTTACCTCTCTCTCTCTCTCTCCCTCTCCCTCTCTCTCCCTCTCTCTCTCTCCCTCTCTCTCTCTCTCTCTCTCCCTGTTTAATCCTGTGTTGGCATCACAGGAACAGATAAGTGTGCAGCACACAGAGGTCCATTGAGAGAAGAGAGAGTTCATTGTGTCTTCACTGGGGGCCATTTAGGAATTAAAAGAGGACAAATTGCATCGCTGGATAGCACAGCATGCACAAGATAACTCGACGCTTTCTGAGAGAAACTGAGGATACAGACTGATGAGTACGTCAGGGAATAGTAAGATGTGTCGATGTTAACGTTCCCCCTGGTTGGTGTGAAGGTAATGTTTGGTCGCCTCTTCCTTTCTGTCCCTCTTCCTAAAGGTTTGTGTAAAAGTGACAGAAAGGATAAAAGGGATAATGTGCAGCAATGAGGATCCAGAAAGACAGCATGATGGGAGGAAATGGAGAGAGAAACAGATGGGAGCCACACACACACACACACACACACACACACACACACACACACACACACACACACACACACACACACACACACACACACACACACACACACACACACACACACACACACACACACACACACACACACACACACACACACACACACACACACACACACACACACACACACACACACACACACACACACACACACACATAAGGGAGGCCAGTCCCCACATGTGACTGTGTAAGCCGCTGTAGGTCCCCACAAGTATAGTAATGCTAGGCCACACACACACACACACACACACACACACACACACACACACACACACACACACACACACACACACACGCACGCACGCACGCACGCACACACACACACACACACACACACACACACACACACACACACACACACACACACACACACACACCAGGTCTATTCCTACAAATAATAGCATGCAATATTTCTGTCGCACACATTTACAGCACATTTTACTCTAAGACTTGAGAAATTAAGAGAAAACACAAAAAATAAATGATTGAATGTCTTCCATATGGTATTCTCACATTGGGTAGTGCAGGTTTTCAGATACAGCCAGTCTCTTATTACATTATTATTTGGGCACATGGGACCACAGTTATTTCCCCTAACAGATCAAACACATTAGTGCCCTTTGCCTATGATTTAAAAAAACAGATCTTTCAGCATAACTCAGACAGATTTTCCGCAGATTCAGTGTTAGAGAAGCCTCTTCGCCAAAAGGAGTGAATGGGTTAAAAGCAAACTTGAATGGAGTCACAAAGTTCCTCTCGGGGTTCAGACGTCATGTTGCAGCACGTGCAGAGCTCCAGTGACTCATCAGATCGGAAACACAGGGTCACTAAATCAGCTTTAAACTGTGACTCAGTCTGCAGGCGGGTCACTGGGACACGTAGACCCTGCTGTTCACAAGAAATGGATCTGGTTTTAACAATTCAAAGCTAACCGTGAGTTTATCCTGTACATGCTAGGGCCGCTTCTTCTATCAAATACAATTCTCTCACACACACATACGGGTTTTGGGCCGAGGGCGACTTCCGGTATGCGCCATTTCACGCGAGGTGCAAGCAGAATATCATAGTCTATTGCCTTAATCAATATCTAGTCAACTCTAAAATACCACATATATGCAATGGCATGATAATATTATTGTGATAAGTGGGGTGTTCACCTGGTGTTTCCAGAAGATAGACGTAGATGCTGCCAAAATCGACGAAGGCCACTTTCGAGGGTCGTTTTTCCATCTGCAGGCAGTCTGTAAGGGCGATCGGACAACCCACACAGCTCTAGTTCATGCTGGTACCGACCTAAAGCACACCCTCGAGTCCAGAGATGTAATCCGAAGACATGCAGCGATTCCTTCGGTCGTTAATTCAGAAAAAAAACCTAGTGCGCTCTGCCTGGCTACGTTAGCTAGCTGTTGATATTAGCACCTCCAGGAAAATGGCGTATTTATATATATATATATATGGCACGCGTTGCATTGTGGGTAGCTCGTGACGTCACTGTGTGTGAAATAATAGTAAGATACGATACGAGGTACTTTATTGATCCCAAATTGGGAAATGTTTGCGTTGCAGCAGCAAAAAAATAACAAAACAAAGCATTGCACATAACTGAAAGGTGGGGTACGTTTGAGAAACCGGCTCGAGATACACTTGTTGTTATATTCCATGGAATTCTCTTAACGTCCGATAGCAATGAATATCTGAAGTGCTTTGACAAAATGTCATCTGTGGAAGCCGTGGCGCTGTAAAAAGCACGACCAATCATCTGAGCCGGCTAAAGTAACTGGATGGCCGACCTGCCTGTCAGCCTTCCATCGGGGCACAGACTGATCTCGTGCCCTCATTGGTCACGTGCGCGTTCGTGTGTGTTGGGGGAGGGGCTCTGTGAGGAAGTGGCAGATTTCTTCCGGTCGTGTATTTTCAAATTCTAGCGATGGTTTCTCAAACTTACATACCCTATCTTTAAACGGTAGAAATAAACAATACTAGAATTTAAACATCTTCAAATAGAAATAAATCAGCATTACAAAGTAGAAAATATATAGTAGACCGTGAAGATAAACGTCAAACAATTAAATAATAACAACATATTTTTTTAATATTGAATTATAGTTTAGGCTAAAAAGTTAGATTTTCTTATTTGACGCTCACATTTCCAAGTTGAACTGTCAGATTCGGACTGCCTTCTCTCCTTCTCGATCTAAATGTCTACATATTTGAAGTTGTATTAAGTGACCCCAGAGTCAGATTCTCTCCTCACATAACCCCAGCAGTGTGAGGAGGAATATTAGGAAGTGCATGCCGGTTAGGAGCCGCAGAAGGAAACAGCTGTGTCTGAACTCCCGCTGGGAATTTAACGGGCTCAGAGCCACATCAGCTCACACACCAACATCTTCCCATCTGCTACCCTCGGCTGCAGACACGTGGAGACACCTCTCGATAATGAAACAAACCCAGAATGAAATACAATAATACATCGTTGATAAATCCTGAATTATGTTTAGAAATGTTTTCAATTCTTCAATGGATATTCTGAAAGGGCAGTTTTTCTTGCACGATGTCCCGGGAACTTTGGCACAAACAAAGGAGTTTCCTGACATTCTTTAAATAGTTTTGATCATTTGACGTAGGTCCCTCACAGACAGACCTTCCTGTCTCTGGATGTCTGTACAGTTAGACACTTTCATTGCACTCAGCGTTAATAGCTCTTATTGTTTACCATGAGATAAGCAGGGCAACTGGGACCGGTTGCTTGCCAAATAGTGAGCCCACATGTATCTGTACTGCTTATTAGAAATGTTAGTAACTAGTAACTCATAAATGGTCATAAGAGATGCCAAGAAACAAGATGGAGGGGGGGGGGGGTCCACTCAGTGAGCAACAGATACCAAGGATGCTGGCTGAGGAAGATGACGTAAGCTAGGTAGCCGATATAAGGCTTAGTCATCTTGCCAAATAGTGAGCCTGTGCTGAACTGGTTTATAAATGGTTCTTAATGATTAATGAAGTGTTTACAACCTCATTAACAACCTACTTATGAATCCTTTATGAATCCTTTATGAATCCTTTATGAATCCTTAATGAATCCTTTATGAATCCTTTATGAATCCTTTATGAATCCTTTATGAATCCTTTATGAACCCTTTATGAATCCTTTATGAATCCTTAATGAATCCTTAATGAATCCTTTATGAATCCTTAATGAATCCTTAATGAACCCTTTATGAACCCTTTATGAATCCTTTATGAATCCTTAATGAATCCTTTATGAATCCTTTATGAACCCTTTATGAATCCTTAATGAATCCTTTATGAATCCTTTATGAATCCTTAATGAATCCTTTATGAATCCTCTATGAATCCTTTATGAACCGGTTATGAATCCTTTATGAATCCTTTATGAACCCTTTATGAATCCTCTATGAATCCTCCATGAATCCTCTATGAATCCTTTATGAACCCTTTATGAATCCTTTATGAATCCTTTATGAATCCTTTATGAACCCTTTATGAACCCTTTATGAATCCTTTATGAATCCTTAATGAATCCTTTATGAACCCTTTATGAATCCTTTATGAATCCTTTATGAATCCTTTATGAATCCTTAATGAATCCGTTATGAATCCTTTATGAATCCTTTATGAATCCTTTATGAACGCTTAATGAATCCGTTAGGAATCCTTTATGAATCCTTTATGAATCCTTTATGAATCCTTTATGAACCCTTTATGAATCCTTTATGAATCCTTTATGAACCCTTTATGAATCCTTTATGAATCCTTTATGAATCCTTTATGAATCCTTTATGAATCCTTAATGAATCCTTTATGAATCCTTTATGAACCCTTTATGAACCCTTTATGAATCCTTTATGATGGTCTTAGTGTAAAGTGGTACTGAATGTACTGACCCAGATCAGTAGCAGCATTTCTCCATGAGCGTACCCAGAAAGTCCTAATGATCGATGCTATTACAGAACGAGCTTGTGATGCCTTGTGTTCTTGTTTTGAAACAGTTTTAAAATAGTTGTTTTTCTTCAGTCTGTGTTTTAGTCACTAAAGAAGCCTCGAGACAAGTTTCCCTCAAGGGCTGAGTCTCATGGGAAGCACCAGCACCTGCTGCTGAGGTTCAGCTGCACCCAATGTCCTCAGCACGGCATTCACTTCTCAGATTCAAGTGTGTGTGTGTGTGTGTGTGTGTGTGTGTGTGTGTGTGTGGTGTGTGTGTGTGTGTGTGTGATGAGGGCACAAGAATGTTTATTAAAACTGCATTTTAGTCGTAGATTATTGTTAGGTTTCCACTTAGGTCGTGCCTTCTGCCTCTCAAACTGCGGTTAATAAACAATCTTACTGTCGAAATCCCTAAATACACACACACACACACACACACACACACACACACACACACACACACACCACACACACACACACACGCACGCACGCACACACACACACACACACACACACACACACACACACACACACACACACACACACACACACACACACACACACACACACACACACACACACACACACACACACACACACACACACACACACACACACTCTCTCTCTCTCTCTCTCTCACTCAGTAATGCTCCACTCTGCAGTGAGACATCTGGATGCAGCAGTGATGGAAAGCTGAACCTGATATTTGGTGTGTGTGTGTGTGTGTGTGTGTGTGTGTGTGTGTGTGTGTGTGTGGGGGGGGGGGTGTGTGTGTGTGTGTGTGTGTGTGTGTTTGTGTGTGTGTGTGTGTGGTGTGTGTGTGTGTGTGTGTGGTGTGTGTGTGTGTGTGTGTGTGTGTGTGTGTGTGTGTGTGTGTGTGTGTGTAGGCAGGGCCGGTTTTTGGCATAGGCGACATAGGCGGTTGCCTAGGGCGCCAGATCTGGGGGGGGGCGCTGCACTGGCAGCTCTGGGAGGGAAAAAAATGTTTCGGCCTTGATGTAACAACATTCATAATTAAGTCAAGGTAACACCCTTGTCACCCCGGTTACACTTTTCATTTGCCCCGTACGGTGGGCGCTGTAGTGTAAGTGATGAAAGTGGGGGGTGTTGGCTTATCAGGCGTCCGCAGCTCACAGCCAAAGTGGGTGTGGGATCGAGCGAGAGATAAATGCAATTTATGTAAACAAATATTTCCAAGGCACTCTTTTATAATTATTGGGGTAAACAGGTTTGAAATCATTTCAATGTATACTACAGGACAGTAACCAACAATATCGTTTAAAACTTGAGAGATACACATAAATGTTAACTAGGTGAAATAAAATATGAATGAACAACAAAAATAAAACAAGTTGCGTTTATGTGCTATTGGCTATGGTAGGTTATTGGTTATGTTCACATATTTGATTATTAAAATGTAAACCAATCTTTTTCATATGGGTGTTTTACGGCCCGTCCACACCGCGGCGTGCGTTGAAAGCTTCACCATTCACTTTGAATGGGGTGACGTCACTTTGCTGGCGTGGCTCGCTGCAAAAGTTGAGCAATGTTCAAGTTTTGAAGCCACGGCAGAAGCGTCAGCCAATCGAATCATATGACAGTACCAGCTCTAGCCAATCAAACCGCTGCTTGTGTGTCAGGGGCGGGAGATTCATGTGATTGGTTATTGGTTGAGTTTCAGACACGCCCGCCGGGAAGCTTCACGCACGCCGCTGTGTGGACGGGCCGTTAGAGTTGTACCCCCTAGATCAGGTCTCTAGTAATCTGTGCTCTAAGTGCACCAGATTGAAGCATGTTACTTTAAATGTTCAAACATTTCTTCCCGGGGGGCATACCCCGGACCCCCCTAGAGGATGTGATGTCCTCACCCCAATTAAAACATGTTCAGATAATACTGAATACATTTGAAGCCTTTTTGATGTATATAACCAACATGTCAATACGTTTCTGTTTTTGTAGTGCATTGGTCTTTTGTAGAGATTTTTCATTTATTTTTTATATATTCTGTTGTGTATTCCTTGGATACTTTTATTTGTTCTACTGAACGATTTTCTGGCAGGGGGGGGCGCCAGCTAAAATCTCGCCTAGGGCAGCAAATTGATTAGAACCGGCCCTGTGTGTAGGTGTGTGTGTGTGTGTGTGTGTGTGTGCGTGCGTGTGTGTGTGTGTGGTGTGTGTGGTGTGTGTGTGTGTGTGTGTGTGTGTGTGGGTCTTTCTCTGTCAGTTTCTCCATCCATAAGCCCATTTCTTTCAATTACGTATGATTGTTGGAGGCATGTGGCGCAGTGGGTTGTGCGTTGCTGTTCCGACCAGGGGGGCACAGGTTCAAACCCCACTGCAGTCAGCATGTCGTTGTGTCCCTGAGACACTTCACCCCAAATTGCTCCTGTGGGGATTGCCCACAGTATTGAGTATGTTAGTCGCTTTGGAGAAAAGCGTCTAACAAGTGACATATAATGGAATTGTTATCTATCCTTAAACTGATCAAACGTATGTTCTGTATGTCGCTACAGGTACAGGCACCTATTATGCTAAATCCACTTCTTCATGTGTCTTCTACATCAACATGTGTCCCCTCTTCTTCATGTCTCTTCTACATCAACATGTGTCCCCTCTTCTTCATGTCTCTTCTACATCAACATGTGTCCTCTCTTCTCCATGTCTCTTCTACATCAACATGTGTCCTCTCTTCTCCATGTCTCTTCTACATCAACATGTGTCCCCTCTTCTTCATGTCTCTTCTACATCAACATGTGTCCCCTCTTCTTCACGTCTCTTCTACATCAACATGTGTCCCCTCTTCTCCATGTCTCTTCTACATCAACATGTGTCCCCTCTTCTTCACGTCTCTTCTACATCAACATGTGTCCCCTCTTCTTCACGTCTCTTCTACATCAACATGTGTCCCCTCTTCTCCATGTCTCTTCTTCATCAACATCTGTCCTCTCTTCTCCATGTCTCTTCTACATCAACATGTGTCCTCTCTTCTCCATGTCTCTTCTACATCAACATGTGTCCCCTCTTCTTCACGTCTCTTCTACATCAACATGTGTCCCCTCTTCTTCACGTCTCTTCTACATCAACATGTGTCCCCTCTTCTCCATGTCTCTTCTTCATCAACATGTGTCCCCTCTTCTCCATGTCTCTTCTTCATCAACATGTGTCCCCTCTTCTTCATGTCTCTTCTACATCAACATGTGTCCCCTCTTCTTCACGTCTCTTCTACATCAACATGTGTCCCCTCTTCTTCATGTCTCTTCTACATCAACATGTGTCCCCTCTTCTCCATGTCTCTTCTACATCAACATGTGTCCCCTCTGCTCCATGTCTCTTCTACATCAACATGTGTCCCCTCTTCTTCATGTCTCTTCTACATCAACATGTGTCCCCTCTTATTCACGTCTCTTCTACATCAACATGTGTCCCCTCTTCTTCATGTCTCTTCTACATCAACATGTGTCCCCTCTTCTTAATGTCTCTTCTACATCAACATGTGTCCCCTCTTCTTCATGTCTCTTCTACATCAACATGTGTCCCCTCTTCTTCATGTCTAACCCATGTCCAATATTTCAAGGATGCTACGTCATCGACTCCCGCCGAAGGACTGTTCCAATGTCCAGCATTGGAATTCCACCGAGGCCGCTTCCTTGGTGTGGGGGACATTTTGAGGCTGCACATGGGTAGACTTCACGTCCTTAAAATCCCCACAATGCTTTGCGAGCGGACCAATTTCAAAAACCCTTGCGGAGAACGGCTGAACCGACGCAGCACATATTTAAATGTAAGTATGTAGTGGCGTAGAACACGTGTTGGTAAATATCTTACTTTCTTACATTTGTTATCATCAAAAATGTGTTCCGTGAAAGTAAAGCAAGTTCATAATTAGATAGACATCGTGAGGTATTTATTTTCGGTATAGTTTATGTTGAAACCATTAGAGAGAGTGGCACACTTGTTAGCCTGTTCTATTCTTCTTCGTTTTCCGAAGCCGTGGCTTGGAAGCATACTTGCTTCGTTTCTGAAGGAAGTGACTTGGAAGTACGCGACTACCAAGCCAGCATCCTCGCGATTGAGAAACACCCAGAGAATCAGCACTTTGGAAACAGGGCTGAAACAGAGGGGATTATGGGTAATGCTGCAATGATCTGTTTGGTGTCTCAGCCAATCAGAGATGTTCTGTCTGATTCTATTGATTGCATTGGCTTCCTGAACCCAATGTGACATTAACAAGCAGGGCAAAGTCTCAACATGATGACAAGTTGGCAATAAAATCACTTTTCCGCTAAAAAGCATTTTGAGCAGCAAAGGGAAACATTGGTTTGGCTTACAACGCATTCTATCTGTGAGTCCATTCTCTTATCCTGCATCCATCCAGAGTCTCTCTCTCTTTCCCACAGTCCCAGCCCTGTGTCCGCTGGCAGAGCTAACCCATGCTGCCAGAAAGATGCCCAACTCTGCCAAGTGGGGAGGTTGTTTTAGACGAAGGGGATCAAGTGTTGTGTCAACATGGTCTCTCAGATCAGCTCCGTGGTGCAGAACAGTGGAGACAGAATCAGGTTTATTACAGTCTGCGTTGGATATGGTGTGTGTGTCATGTTGTGATCATGGACCCGTCGTCTCTGTTGTGACGTTCTATATGTGACATGTATGTAGTACCGTGTGTTGTTTGCATTGTATGGTTCTCTTTTATCCTTTCGCCTCTATCTACTTGTCTTACATCCTTTCTTTATGTCCTATTATCATATGGACAACAGCTGGATGTTGGCTAAAGCTGCTCCATGTACTGTTCTTTGTGACAGCTGATCAATGGGGACTGTCCACGACGATATAAACAAATAAGCTAAACTAAACCAGGTAGGTTGACACGTACGAGGAATTTGACTTGGGGTCGTGGTGCATACATAAAAGTAAACAAAAAATGTGAAACACAGAAAGAGAACTATTTGAAGAACACTAAAATAACATCACTAAATATAACACAACTGGTGCCCGCTGCTCCTCTCTGCCAGCTGGCCATGCTTCCTGCCATCAGGTTCACTCAGTCAGTCTGTGGGCTGAGGTCTCATCAAAACAGGACACTTCATAGGAACTCAAATCAAAGGTACATTCAGATTGAGGCAACATTGAAGAAAAGCCATGTTTCCAGAGGCTCTCGGCTGATTTCATGCTTCACTTTCTGGTCATGAGAAGCACTGGCAGTGGGATCCGTGCACTGACCATCCGTTCTCATCGCACTATTTCGATTTTATTTCTATTTACTTGCATTATTTTATCTGTTGTATTTGTTCCACAGTATGTCCTATGAATCTGCCTTCCCTCCACGACCTGCACGCCTCCAGGACCCTGAGGCGGGCAGGGAAGATAGTGGCCGACCCCTCCCACCTGGACCCAAACTGACCCCTCCCCTCTGGCAGGAGGCTGCGCTCCATCAGGACCAGAACCTCTCTCCATCAGGACCAACACCTCTCTCCATCAGGACCAGAACCTCTCTCCATCAGGACCAGAACCTCTCTCCATCAGGACCAGAACCTCTCTCCATCAGGACCAAACCTCTCTCCATCAGGACCAAACCTCTCTCCAACAGGACCAGAACCTCTCTCCATCAGGACCAAAACCTCTCTCCATCAGGACCAGCACCTCTCTCCATCAGGACCAGCACCTCTCTCCATCAGGACCAGAACCTCTCTCCATCAGGACCAACACCTCTCTCCATCAGGACCAAAACCTCTCTCCATCAGGACCAGAACCTCTCTCCATCAGGACCAAAACCTCTCTCCATCAGGACCAAAACCTCTCTCCATCAGGACCAACATTTCTCTCCATCAGGACCAGAACCTCTCTCCATTAGGACCAGAACCTCTCTCCATCAGGACCAGAACCTCTCTCCATCAGGACCAGCACCTCTCTCCATCAGGACCAAACCTCTCTCCATCAGGACCAGAACCTCTCTCCATCAGGACCAGAACCTCTCTCCATCAGGACCAAAACCTCTCTCCATCAGGACCAGAACCTCTCTCCATCAGGACCAACACATCTCTCCATCAGGACCAACACATCTCTCCATCAGGACCAGAACCTCTCTCCATCAGGACCAACCCTCTCTCCATCAGGACCAGAACCTCTCTCCATCAGGACCAAAACCTCTCTCCATCAGGACCAGAACCTCTCTCCATCCTCTCATCCATCAGGACCAGAAACCTCTCTTCCCATCAGGACCAAAACCTCTCTCCATCAGGACCAAAACCTCTCTCCATCAGGACCAAAACCTCTCTCTATCAGGACCAGAACCTCTCTCCATCAGGACCAACACCTCTCTCCATCAGGACCAAAACCTCTCTCCGTCAGGACCAGAACCTCTCTCCATCAGGACCAGAACCTCTCTCCAACAGGACCAACACCTCTCTCAATCAGGACCAGAACCTCTCTCCATCAGGACCAGAACCTCTCTCCATCAGGACCAGCACCTCTCTCCATCAGGACCAACCTCTCTCCATCAGGACCTCTCTCCATCAGGACCAGAACCTCTCTCCATCAGGACCAAAACCTCTCTCCATCAGGACCAGAACCTCTCTCCATCAGGACCAACACATCTCTCCATCAGGACCAACACCTCTCTCCATCAGGACCAGAACCTCTCTCCATCAGGACCAACCCTCTCTCCATCAGGACCAGAACCTCTCTCCATCAGGACCAAAACCTCTCTCCATCAGGACCAGAACCTCTCTCCATCCTCTCTCCATCAGGACCAGAAACCTCTCTCCATCAGGACCAAAACCTCTCTCCATCAGGACCAAAACCTCTCTCCATCAGGACCAAAACCTCTCTCTATCAGGACCAGAACCTCTCTCCATCAGGACCAACACCTCTCTCCATCAGGACCAAAACCTCTCTCCATCAGGACCAACACCTCTCTCCATCAGGACCAAAACCTCTCTCCATCAGGACCAAACACCTCTCTCCATCAGGACCAAACCTCTCTCCATCAGGACCAGAACCTCTCTCCATCAGGACCAAAACCTCTCTCCATCAGGACCAGAACCTCTCTCCATCCTCTCTCCATCAGGACCAGAACCTCTCTCCATCAGGACCAAAACCTCTCTCCATCAGGACCAAAACCTCTCTCCATCAGGACCAAAACCTCTCTCCATCAGGACCAGAACCTCTCTCCATCAGGACCAACACCTCTCTCCATCAGGACCAAAACCTCTCTCCATCAGGACCAACACCTCTCTCCATCAGGACCAAAACCTCTCTCCAACAGGACCAACACCTCTCTCCATCAGGACCAAAACCTCTCTCCATCAGGACCAAAACCTCTCTCTATCAGGACCAGAACCTCTCTCCATCAGGACCAACACCTCTCTCCATCAGGACCAAAACCTCTCTCCAACAGGACCAACACCTCTCTCCATCAGGACCAACACCTCTCTCCATCAGGACCAAAACCTCTCTCCAACAGGACCAACACCTCTCTCCATCAGGACCAGAACCTCTCTCCATCAGGACCAAAACCTCTCTCTATCAGGACCAGAACCTCTCTCCATCAGGACCAACACCTCTCTCCATCAGGACCAAAACCTCTCTCCATCAGGACCAACACCTCTCTCCATCAGGACCAAAACCTCTCTCCATCAGGACCAGCACCTCTCTCCATCAGGACCAGACCCTCTCTCCATCAGGACCAGAACCTCTCACCATCAGGACCAACACCTCTCTCCATCAGGACCAGAACCTCTCGCCACCTGAACAGTTTCTTCCACTCCGCTACCGGCCTCTTAAACAAGGCCAGCCCCCCCACTGACACTTTACCTCAGCCACAACGTAGTCTCTATGCATTACATTTATTACGGTGTCCTTAAAGATTTCTTGTTTTATATTTTATATCTGCACCACGACATCAAGTCAAATTCCTCGTATGTGTTAACCTACTTGACAATAAACCTGATTCTGATTCTGGTTCTGGTTCTGAATCGGAAATAATAATGTTTATTTTGTTCTACAGTATGTCCTCTGTATGTGTTGCACTGTTGGAGGAGCCTGTGACCTAAGCTTTCAAAGAACATACCTACACTGTAGCTACTGTATGTACACATGAGTCTTGAGTATAGACTGTGAGCGACTCTCAGTTTGTGGGGTCAAATGTGAGCGCTTCAAACAGGACACTTCATAGGAAACAAAACCAAAGGCTGCAGGAGGAATCAGATGCAATCAGAAACTGTCTGAAGGAAAGGCGGGCGATGATGTTGTTCTTTACGTATATTTAGTTTGAGGCCACATTACGAGAAACTCGGCTGATTTTACGCATGCTTGAACCCAAAACAACAGATTTGACTGTCATGTAATTGCCTTAATTGGATCAAAAAGATGCTGAAATATCTTCCTAAGGATTCTGATTTGTTTGCTTTTTCACGTCTGTCTGCAAGACAGCTTTTAAAATGCTTGTTTTCTAAATGGCTTACTCACGGCTACGCTAACAGAGTAGCTGCTTCTTAAATACTCAAATATCTTCATCTGAGTAGAGCGGTGACACTATCATATACACAGATTTATCTTTGTATTGTGTAACTTAAAAATGATATGAACTCACATGAATGTAAGATATTATTATTTATTATTGATGAAAGATGCCTACAGATACGCTAATTTGCATCTAATTGAATCTTTGCGTTGACTTGCACTGTTAAATGTGAACAGTTCATAAAAGATGATATCAGAAAGCTTGTATAAAAGTATGAAAGACAACCTTTAACAGTCTGGGAGATTAAGACCCTTGAGTTGCATTATGGGAAATGTAGGAATGTGCATTTTTGGGTGCTTTACTATCAGTTGGCACTTAAAGTCAGGATATTTTGCTTCTTTTGCACAATTTTTATCAGTTCTTTGTTAAATCTGTTTCTTGAGAGTACCTTAACTTTATAAAACTCTTATTGAATCGCTAGATTTTCCCTTTAAATACATGAAACAGTTGTATTGCGACCCCGGGTCTGTGTGCACCTGCTGCTTTCCCACCATGCCTCCCAGTGTGGAAGATCATAGTTTGTGACCTTTTCCCCTGAAATACCTCCGCCCCACCTGCTGTCTCCCTCCACCGCTGGAAATAGACCCTGTTGCTACAGAGGTTACGTAAGTCCCTGCCAGAGATAGCAAAAGTACACACATCCTTTACTCAAGTAGAAGTACAGATACTCGTGTTTAAAAATACTCTGGTGTGAAAGTAGAAGTACTGACTAACATCTTTACTCAAGTGAAAGTAAGAGGCTTTGAAGTGTACTTCAGTAAAAAGTACCCATAGCTAGCAGCTGCTTTTAAAGAGTACCTGCCCCCCTTTATATTACTAGAACAATAATGTCATTGTTAGCTAATGAATGTTTTCCATGCTGAACAACGGCATCATGACAACGTTTTCCATTGGTCCCTCTTCTTTAGAGAAGACCAGGAAGTGATGGATACACGGATCGTGTTCCACCCAATAGGCACGCATGACTCTGAAGAATAATGACCACGCACCACACCCAATTCAGACTAAAGGAACCAGCTGGTTGGGAAATGAGAGAAGTAGAAAGTACAGGTATTTGAGTTCATAACATGTAAGAAGTAGAAAGTACAGGTATTTGTGTCAACATGTGAGAAGAGAAAGTACAGTATTTGAGTTCAACATGTAAGAAGTGAGAAGTACAGGTATTTGTTCAACATGTAAGAAGTAGAAAGTACAGGTATTTGAGTTCAACATGTAAGAAGTAGAAAGTAAGGTATTTGAGTCAACATGTAAGAAGTAGAAAGTACAGTATTTGAGTTCAACATGTGAGAAGTAGAAAGTACAGGTATTTGAGTTCAACATGTAAGAAGTAAAGTACAGGTATTTGGTTCAACATGTGAGAAGTAGAAAGTACAGTATTTGAGTTCAACATGTAAGAAGTAGAAAGTACAGGTATTTGTGTTCAACATGTAAGAAGTAGAAAGTACAGGTATTTGAGTTCAACATGTGAGAAGTAGAAAGTACAGGTATTTGAGTTCAACATGTGAGAAGTAGAAAGACAGGTATTTGGTTCAACATGTGAGAAGTAGAAAGTACAGGTATTTGTGTTCAAATGTGAGAAGTAGAAAGTACAGGTATTTGAGTTCAACATGTGAGAAGTAGAAAGTACAGTATTGGTTCAACATGTAAGAAGTAGAAGTACAGGTATTTGTGTTAACATGTGAGAAGTAGAAAGTACAGGTATTTGAGTTCAAAATGTGAGAAGTAGAAAGTACAGGTATTTGGTTCAACATGTGAGAAGTAGAAAGTACAGGTATTTGGTTCAACATGAGAAGTAGAAAGTACAGGTTATTTGTTCAAACATGTAAGAAGTAGAAGTACAGGTATTTGAGTTCAACATGTGAGAAGTAGAAAGTACAGGTATTTGGTTCAACAATGTGGAAGTAGAAAGTACAGGTATTGAGTTCAACATGTAAGAAGTAGAAAGTACAGGTATTTGTGTTCAACATGTAAGAAGTAGAAAGTACAGGTATTTGTGTTCAACATGTAAGAAGTAGAAAGTACAGGGTATTTGTGTTCAACATGTAAGAAGTAGAAAGTACAGGTAT